>NC_083773.1:7338635-7638635 GCF_963514075.1 Conger conger
TGCATTCCTATGTCTGTAAGCGCACATACAGAGCCCCAGAATGAACCACGACCAAGCGCGGCCATGTCCCAAAAAGCAGGGAAACCTGATACCTGGAGATGGAAATATCCCTGTACACGGTAAAGCGAAAACACGGGTTGTTGAGGTCTGTTCATGGAAATATCCCTGTACACGGTAAAGCGAAAACACGGGTTGTTGAGGTCTGTTCATGGAAATATCCCTGTACACGGTAAAGCGAAAACAGGAGTTGTTGAGGTCTGTTCATGGAAATATCCCTGTACACAGTAAAGAAAAAACACGAGTAGTTGAGGTCTGTTCATGGAAATATCCCTGTACACGGTAAAGAAAAAACACGGGTTGTTGAGGTCTGTTCATGGAAATATCCCTGTACACAGTAAAGAAAAAACACGAGTAGTTGAGGTCTGTTCATGGAAATATCCCTGTACACGGTAAAGCAAAAACACGGGTAGTTGAGGTCTGTTCATGGAAATACCCCTGTACACGGTAAAGCAAAAACACGGGTAGTTGAGGTCTGTTCATGGAAATATCCCTGTACACGGTAAAGAAAAAACACGGGTTGTTGAGGTCTGGTCGCGACCCCCTGGCTTGTACGATAGGGGCGCGGGAAATGTGCAGACAAAACAAAGCGAAAGGAAATAAGTCGTGTATCACTCGGGCATCTGCCTGCCTTCACGACCTGGTGTTCCATTCGTTAACATTAACGACGCTCCCCGGGTAACAGAAGAAAGATGTGCACCAAATGTTCGGTCGCAGACCGCCGAGTCCCAGCTGCAGTCGGAGGGGGAACTCTTAGTCAGCTGAAAAACAAAAAAACAACACCCGTCCCGTTCCGTCCTGACTGCACCTCCTGACCAACGAATGACTGCTTTAATAAAAAATAAAATACAATAATAAAAATGATTTAGTGAAATTAAATGGAAATTAAATTCTTTAATAATATTAATGAAGCATTCACGGTGTCTATGGTGATAAAATACAACAGAACAGTGTAGCCAAAGTTTGTATCGGCCCAAAGGCATTCGAGCACTGACTAGCATTAATCACTGGTGAGCACTGGGTTCAATACGCCAGTAATCTCAAGCTCGGAGGCAGCATTAAATGAATTATAAAAGAAATGCGATTCATAATTAACGCCTCTAAACCTCTTTTTCATTCCGCAGGGTTGAAGTCGGTGCCAAAGAACATCCCCAAAGACGCGTTAATGATCGACCTTCAGAACAACAAGATCACCGAAATCAAGGAAAATGACTTCAAAGACTTAAAAAATCTCTACGTAAGTTTTCTGGCCGTGTTCGTACACCCAACATGTTTCTGGACCGGAGGAGTAGCTCTGGCCCAGGATCACTGCGATTGTGGGCCGGCAAAGGGGGGGGGGGTATCGCCATAAACCCAGATTATAAGCAAACGATCACTCTATAGACAACACTGAGTGAGTCTGAACTGCTCATTTGACTTCACCCAAAGTTAGGTGAAAAAAAAAAACATCCTGGATTAGAGTGGAAACAGTAAATGATAAGCCGACAGTCAGTGGTCTTGTTTTTAGTTCTCATTCGAGGTTTGTCATTGATGTGAGAAAAATGCTCATATAAGGCAAAGCTTTAACAGACAATAATATGAGCACACCTGTTCTGGAGAGGGTGCCTCTGCCCGTTACTGCCAGGAAATGACACACATCAAAGACCGCGAGCTGTGGCCCGGTTTAGTCACGGCCGCGAAAATTACACGCCTCTCCAACCTGTGCCGACCGCAGGCGCTGTTCCTGGTCAACAACAAGATCTCCAAGATCCATCCCAAGGCCTTCCGCCACATGAACAAGCTGCAGCTGCTGTACCTGTCCTACAACCTGCTGACCCAGATACCCGCCAACCTGCCCCAGAACATCCTGGAGCTCAGGGTCCACGACAACAAGATCAGCAAGGTCCAGAAGGACGCCTTCCGGGGCATGAGGGCCCTGCATGTCCTAGGTACGCCTCTCCCGGAATGCTGCGTAAAGCGCTGGTGTGTGGAGTGTGTGGAGGGGCCCTCAGAGTGTGTGGAGGGGCCCTCAGAGTGTGTGGAGGGGCCCTCAGAGTGTGTGGACGGGCCCTCAGAGTGTGTGGAAGGGCCGTCAGAGTGTGTGGAGGGGCCCTCAGAGTGTGTGGAGGGGCCCTCAGAGTGTGTGGAGGGGCTGTCAGAGTGTGTGGAGGGGCCCTCAGAGGGTGTGGAAGGGGCCCTCAGAGTGTGTGGAAGGGCCCTCAGAGTGTGTGGAAGGGCCCTCAGAGTGTGTGGAAGGGCCCTCAGAGTGTGTGGAGGGGCCGTCAGAGTGTGTGGAGGGGCCCTCAGAGGGTGTGGACGGGCCCCACAGTCTATCGAATCAGGGCCACACCAGTGCTGATTGCGCCGACAGCCCTGCAAGGCAATCGCTTACATGACATGATATTAATGGCATTTGGCATTTATCCAGATCAAGCAAACCGCGTACCCATAACCAGGGATAAGTGCGCTGAAAGACTCTAATTTCAACTGCTAACAGTACAACAAAGATAAGGACTAGGGCCTATTTGATTATCAAATTTTGAATTTATTTTTTTGGCTTAATTGGCCATAGTGACGCTCATGGGAAGGAGGGATTCAATTGGCCATGTTTCAATGCTCAGCAGCGACCCCTGCTGACCAATCAGGCACCTGCAGTCTGCAGGCTCAAGCAGCAGCGTGTTCCTGTGTTGGCCTGTGTTGGCCTGTGTGAGCTCAGCTAGCGGACTGTGGCAGCTTATATGTGTTCAGGAGGGGAGCTCCTGACACAGGAGACTTTCCAGCAAGTTATAATGGGACATGCCAAACTTGGAGGAAAAACGCCAGCAATGCATTAATCAAAGAAACATTATGAAATCCATTGCATCACACAAATCAGATTTCAGAAGAAAATATTTAATTTTATATTTACAATGCTTGATTACTCGATCAGTATTTAAAGAATGGTGTGGCCAAAAATCATGGATATTTTGATTGCAAGGCAGTGTTAGCAATTTGCGCCCCCGCAAATTTCAGTTACTTTTGGGGCCGCAGTTATGTTTGAATACAAACAAGGTGATTTGTCTTTTCTTTCCAGAAATGAGCGCAAATCCTCTTGCCAACAGTGGGATTGAGCTGGGAGCATTCGATGGCATGTCTACCTTTTATTTAAGAATCGCAGAGGCCAAGATCACCGCAATACCAAAAGGTAACCTCACCCACCTGCTTCCAATACCGTACTCGAAAATGAATTTAATATCAGGCTACTGATAGAGTGCTCGATAACTCGATAAGATATGTGAAGACAGAGAAGGCACAGCTTAAGGGTAAATCCTAACCTGCCTTGTTTTAGTCTCCTGGCATGCTGAATCTGCCATGTGCGGATTTAGACAATACAAGTACGAAATTGTCAGTCAATCAGGAAAACGTTTTGGTCGGTTCACATCTTTTTAAGACCTCCCGCCCACCCTGACTGAGCTACACCTGGACTACAACAAGATTGGAAAGGTGGAGCTGGAGGACCTTTACAGATACAAGAACTTACTCAGGTAAAAAATGTTAAACTTAAAAAATAAAAAATAAATCATAAAAAAAATGAGCTTTTACTCTGACAGTTAATGTAGTACTAATGAGGTACAATGGGAAGCAGACTGGCCTTATCCTAGAGACTGCGAGTTCAATCCCCGCAGTTACACCTGTGGGTATGAGCAAGGCACTTAACCTGAATCGCTTCGCTGAAGCAATGCCATCTATACTCGGCTGTATAAACGAATTGCATGAAGCTGTGTGTGCTAAGTGTATCTTACGTGTGTGCTAAATGCCTGGATGTAAATCATCGCCCCTAAAGGAAGCAGAGCGATCGGGTCAGTACCCTCCTGTTAAAAACTCCTGTGAGTCAGGTGGGTGTTCGTACCCTCCTGTTGAAAGCACTGCGCTCCGCACACACAGGCTGGGGTTGGGCTTCAACCAGATCAAGTTTGTGGAGAACGGAAGCTTCGCCAGCATCCCCAACATCAGGGAGATCCACCTGGACAACAACAAGCTCCGGAGCGTTCCCGCAGGCCTGGACACCCTCAAGTACCTGCAGGTGAGGGGCTGTGGCCTGTTAGCCGCCCGGCTGGAGCGCTTATGTGCTGCATTATGCAACGGCCTCTTCCCATGGCTCACTGCTGCAGGCACGGGCTCACTGAGGGAGCACTGACGCAGCATTAACGCAGCACTGACACAGCACTGACGTAGCACTGACACAGCACTGACGCGGCACTGATGGAGCACTGATGGAGCACAGCACTGACGCAGCACTGATGGAGCACTGATGGAGCACAGCACTGACGCAGCACTGATGGAGCACTGACGTAGCACTGACGCGGCACTGATGGAGCACTGATGGAGCACAGCACTGACGCAGCACTGATGTAGCACAGCACTGACGCAGCACTGACGGAACACTGACTTAGCACTGACGTAGCACTGACGCAGTGGTTTCCGTTCAACTCACAGGCAAGGCTTTTGAGACACGGTGAGGGATCCTAAGGCAAGTAGCGGCTGAGATGCACCAAAAAAAGCCTCCCGTCCTGGACGGCTGCAGTTAACAGCCTTTCTTTCTTTCTTTCTTTTATTCTGTCTTTCTTCCCTCCCTCCCTCGCTCGCTCAACCCTCCGTCCCCCGGGGCAGGTGGTGTACCTCCACGTGAACAGCATCGGCAGCGTGGGCCCGGACGACTTCTGCCCCGCGGAGCGCAGCGTGAAGAAGTCCCCCTACGTGGGCATCAGTCTCTTCGCCAACCCCCTGAAGTACTGGGAGGTGCAGCCCGCTACCTTCCGCTGCGTGGTGGGCCGCCGGGGGGTGCAGCTGGGCAACTTCAGGAGACGGAAGTGAACGCCTAACCCCCAGCGCCAAAACCCCCACACACACCCCCCACCCCCCACCCTCACCCTCACCACACACACCTAAAGCCTGGTGCTGCAGGGGTCTCACATCAACGCCGTGCTAGTGTCGAGCCGCCTCCTCCTGCGTAGTTGTTATGATGCAGGCAGAGGCCAGGTCGGTGCGGCCTGTTCAGGGCGGGGGGGACAATAACTTTTGGAACAGGAAGCTGAACCGAGAGGAAAAAAAAAAAAAAAAAATTTATAAATAAAAAAACCCCTGCCGCAATGTGGCCCCTTCAGCACCAGGATTAGGAAGTGTCAACCGAGGTTTAAGAGCCTTGAGCAGAGAGAGAGAGAGAGAGAGAGAGAGAATGGTCTCAATACTTGAATATCTTAGGAGTGTGAAAAAGGAAGGATAAATAAATTAAATTACCAACCAAGGGGTTAGTCTGCAGGGATGAAACTTTAATAGACACATAAAGAAGCTAGTCTGTTCCATTTAAGAGAAGATGTCCAGAGCCTTGCTTCTAAATGGCATTTTTTTCCACCCTTGAAAACAGAGGATCCACCATTCTTAAGGCGAATCGAGTGCAATCGTTACGTTACATTACTCTCGGACAACTACATTCTTGAAGTTGACTGTTTTCACGTGAAATAAAGGTTGTTTGTTTTAGATACTTTTATACCTTTTATACAACATAATAACGCTGTACAGGCCGCAGATACAGTACTTCCTGCTTTGAAGCGCAGACTCCCAAGGCCCCTACGGCAGCCATTTCGAGCCGGTCGGTGCCTTGCATGGCAGCCAATCGCCGTCGGTGTGTGAGCGTGTGCGAATGGGTGAATGGAGAAGCATCAATTGTACAGCGCTTTGGATAAAGGCGCTATATAAATGCCAGCCATTTACCATTTACCATTTACCATTCTAAATCCAGCAGGTCATCAGACACTTCTGGATGTAAAGTATGCTTCATTCTACACAGAAGACGTCTGGGCCAACTGTAATCAGTCACTAACACTAAAATAATATATTGTTTAAAACCCAGGAAACTATCCATCCCTTTGAATACAGTTCAAAGACAATGACAAAGTATTTACAGTGTACACGCATCCAGGCCAACACAGCCTGAAATGGTGTTTGATGTTGTACGATACCATTTTTTGACTTTTACCAGCCTTGGGTTAGTTTGAAGCGCGGTAAGAAAGGACTGTTTTCTTTTCATACCTACTGTATGAACCATGGAAAGCCACCTGGACACAGACAGCACTCGAGCAGCCAGTCAGCTTAACGTCCTTATCCAGTTTCTCAAAATGACTATACAGCGCCACCTCCTGGTTACTACGCCACAATACAGCAAACCTCAGCACAACGCAATACAGTCTGGAGTGTAGTGTGTGCTGGTAAGAAAATCATTGGTTTGTAAAATAAAATAAAAAAAACATGACCTTCCTCTTTTGTATTAAAAAACACATTTCACACCACTGCATCCACAACTGGAAAAAAGCCAAGGAGGTCTCCATGTGATGCGATTACTTTGAAATTTGGATTTTTTAAAAACTTTTTGTTTCAGTTTGCATGCTTAAGTAATCTAATATGTAGTTGTTCCTTTCCCCCTGAATGTATAACGCCACAGAAAGCCATGTGAGTATACATGTTCTCAAATATGCTTTAATCTGAATATATTTCATTGTATATATGCATACTGTACTTAAAACAAGGACTTGTATATTTATTATTCGATCTGAATAAACGGTTCAAGTTACACTTGTTTTTAAACTGACACATCCATCCATTTTGCTTTTTTTTGTGTACAATGGTTTGTGAAAGAATACAGTCACATACCCGCTGGCAATTCAGTTTAAAAAGACAAGACACGACACTTGACTCGGTGAAAGTACAAGCTTCAAACCTACAGAGCAATGATCTTCACCATATTATGTTTTTGCAGTATTGGAAGGAAATGAAACTAAATTAAGCGCTTTTCTCCATCACACCAGTGGGGGGAGTGTTATTCAGAGACATTGCAGCCCCTGGTGTTCAAGCAAGAGAAGAAGTACGAAGTACAAAGAAAAAGGAAAATATTCAGCTACAGGACACAACTATGACTGCACAGAGACTGCTGTGCTACAGAGGAAATAAATTGAGCATTTCCTGTTGTTTAGAATACTTTAAATTCGTCACCAGTAACTATTGGATACTGTGGTTTTAAAAACATGACCACCACAGTTGTTTGAATAAAAGTGCAGCTGAAAGATGACTGTTTCCCATGTGTTTTTGACCAAATCTAAACGCAGTGGTCTGACTGCTACTCAGATCACATAAAAGGTGTTAGCACAGAGCAATTAATGTTAACGAGCACAGCTGCATCTTCCAGAAGGAGGGTTCGTTTGCAACGGGCAAGTGACATTTGGCCCAAAATGATTATTATATATCAAAACAAAGCTCTTGATAAATAAGATGTGCCATCCTTAACTACATTGAAATAAAGGGTAAACACCTAAAGACTCATCCCAAAAACCTTGGTTCATTCAAACATTTGATTTGGCTCTCCTGTAAAATTCAGAAAATTGCAATTGCGGCCCTTGCAAGCCTGAATTTGCACAGCTACTCAATGACTTCATAGCACATACACATGTTGGGTCAGTGAATTGCATGTTTTAGGGAAAGGGTGGGGAAAGAGTGGCCTCTTCTGCTCTTAATTATTTAATTAACCCAGATTGTGATCGAAAATGTTCTCTTTGCTTCTTGAGAAGCTCATCAGTTTTCAGTTGAAAGAGAGCTGTTTGTGTGTCCCTATATGAAATGTTTTGCAGTGGTCTAATATCTACTAGCTGGTGTTGGTGTTTATTAGCCAATTGGCAAAGCAAGAGGAATCTGCTTGAACACATACTAGCTGTCCAGGAATGTTCCACACATCTAGTTTAATGTATAGCTTCTTGCAGGGATTCATTAATGTCCACTAGATGGCAGTGTGTGCAATTTTATACAGCAGCATATGTAACGTAGGTGCATAAGAATAAGAAGCAAAACTTATTTGTGTGCCAATTTCAACTGACCCATTCTTTCTTTTCTATTAACTGGAAAATCTTTGGAAAATGTTTTAGATTAATAATTTTTTATGTATTATTATTATTCAACATAAATCAGAGTCATCCCAAATATAGCTGTAATAAGAGCAAGTTAAAGGTTTGGTACATATTGTTTATATTAACAGTTCAACTATTCATAGTTCCCCACTCAGCTATTTCATGAACATCATTTCGATTGCTAATAATATTTAAATAATCCATCTCTTAGCTAACCCCTCGAACTGATAGTAATTTTTGAATTGTTATTGATTTTTGTTTTTATTTAAAGCAAATATTTCATATAAAATCAAATACTGCCACCTAGTGGAGACATTGGTAATGCACCTAAAGGACACAGGATCAAAATGTGAACCCGTATGTCAATAAGCCCTGAGCCCTTAAAAGGCTATTGCATTGCCCTGTAGCATCACCCTACATTTTCGTGCTCTTTTAACTCTATCAACGTTTTCAAGAGCCACTGAGAAATTCTTCATAGCTTGCCCTGTCGGTATATCTTTCAATCAATGACGCCTCTTACGCATTTCTTCTTAAACATGTCCACCACAGATTTCTCAAGAGTTCAAGTGTTTCCTTACCATTCCACAAAAACAATTCCACAAAAAATTCCACAATTTTTCAATTACTTGCCCTACATCTACTGCAACTTTTACCAAGTAACAGTGACATGAAGGTTTTATCCTGGTGTTTTTTTATTTAATTTTTAAGTAAAGTAAGAAGGGAATATTTTTCCACACACACACACACACACACACACACACATTTGCACACACACACACACATTTGCACACACACACACACACACACACACAGATTCGCGCGCGTGCGCGCACACACACACACACTCACACACACACACACACACACACTCACACACACTCACACACACACACACTCACACACACACACACACACTCACACACACACACACACTCACACACACACACACACACACACACACTCACACACACACACACACACACACACACACTCACACACACTCACACACACACACACACACACACTCACACACACTCACACACACACTCACACACACACACACACACACACACACTCACACACACACACACACTCACACACACACACACACACACACTCACACACACACACTCACACACACACTCACACACACACACACACTCACACACACACACACACACACACACACACACACTCACACACACACACACTCACACACACACACACTCACACACACACACACACACACACACACACACACACACACTCACACACACACTCACACACACACACACACACATACACACACACACACACATTCGGTCTGTTTTGCGCTGGTGATCACGGCCCGGCAGAGGAGGGAGGGAGACTGAGGAAACACATGGAACAAATCTGCAGGCTGGCCCAGGCTGCGTCTGCCACGTCTCACACCAACGCCTCCCCGAACGCAGCGGCAGGGTCCAGCGCCGTTCACCTACATCCACACCGTGCAGGGGCGTCCCCAAACCCCCAAAACCTCCTCCTTTTTAACCCGGGATATGAGCCACTTACTGCCCCGGCACCCCACAAACCTCCTCCTTTTTAACCCGGAATATGAGCCAGACACCCCCGTGCATACGTCTGACAGAACCACTGTGTCCGCAATGCAATTTATCTTTTCTTCAAGCACCAAAAACCAACTCCGTCTACTTGTCAAAGTGGAACAGCAAGTTCACCGCCACGTTTGACATAAAAGCACTCAAAACTGCTTTATTGTTATGGATTTGATGCTTCTAACTTGTGGAAGAACCTATGCACTAGTAAATTGCTTTGGATTAAAAGCGTCTGCCAAATGTCAAAAATGTAAAAATATATACATTTTGTTCTACAATTTGATTTATGAGAATATATAGTATTCCAGAAAAACTACTTACTGGAAACATACTGGACATATACCGCCATTTATCACATTGTCTTCTTTACAAACACGACATTAAATTTTCCAAACCCAATTCGGTGTCATGTGAGAAGGCAGACACTCCTATAAACCTTCCCAGAAGCGCTTTTCCACATGTCTGCAGCCTTTTCCCATTAACCCTTAACGTGTCAGAGCTCATCAACACCCTGTAATAACGCTCAGACTCTTTCCCCGAATCTGGCCCTTAAAGCAGGAGCCTTCCTGGAACCGCCTCGTCAGGAGCTGTAAAAACATTTTACACACCAACCACAAACGGAATACCGCAGCCCCGTCAGGAACCCGACACAACCTCACATTCCGAGAAGGCTGAAGCGGAAAAATTATTATTTTTTGATAATATGGAATGCCTTCAAAACACTTGCGCTGAATGCTCGTGAGGAGACTTCAGGGGTTTCACGTGGATGCAGTTAGAAATGAACTTATTGTGTGCAGAATCTCACAGGACTAAGCAGAATCTCACAGGAGTGTGCAGAATCTCACAGGATTAAGCAGAACATCACAGGAGTGTGCAGAATCTCACAGGACTAAGAAGAATCTCACAGGAGTGTGCAGAATCTCACAGGACTAGGCAGAATCTCACAGGAGTGTGCAGAATCTCACAGGACTAAGAAGAATCTCACAGGAGTGTGCAGAATCTCACAGGACTAGGCAGAATATCACAGGAGTGTGCAGAATCTCACAGGACTAAGCAGAATCTCACAGGATTAAGCAGAATCTCACAGGAGTGTGCAGAATCTCACAGGATTAAGCAGAATCTCACAGGAGTGTGCAGAATCTCACAGGACTAAGAAGAATCTCACAGGAGTGTGCAGGACTACATCGAGTGCACAAAATCTCACAGGAGTGTGCAGAATCTCACAGGAGTGTGCAGAATCTCACAGGAGTGTGCAGAATCTCACAGGACTAGGCAGAATATCACAGGAGTGTGCAGAATCTCACAGGACTAAGCAGAATCTCACAGGATTAAGCAGAATCTCACAGGAGTGTGCAGAATCTCACAGGATTAAGCAGAATCTCACAGGAGTGTGCAGAATCTCACAGGACTAAGCAGAATATCACAGGAGTGTGCAGAATCTCACAGGACTAGGCAGAATATCACAGGAGTGTGCAGAATCTCACAGGACTAAGCAGAATCTCACAGGAGTGTGCAGAATCTCACAGGATTAAGCAGAATCTCACAGGAGTGTGCAGAATCTCACAGGACTAAGCAGAATCTCACAGGAGTGTGCAGAATCTCACAGGACTAAGAAGAATCTCACAGGAGTGTGCAGAATCTCACAGGACTAGGCAGAATATCACAGGAGTGTGCAGAATCTCACAGGACTAAGCAGAATCTCACAGGAGTGTGCAGAATCTCACAGGATTAAGCAGAATCTCACAGGAGTGTGCAGAATCTCACAGGAGTGTGCAGAATATCACAGGAGTGTGCAGAATCTCACAGGACTAGGCAGAATCTCACAGGACTAGGCAGAATCTCACAGGAGTGTGCAGAATCTCACAGGATTAAGCAGAATCTCACAGGATTAAGCAGAATCTCACAGGAGTGTGCATAATCTCACAGGAGTGTGCAGAATCTCACAGGAGTGTGCAGGACTACACAATCTGAAATGACTGCGGAGAATCTTTTGGCATTGCATACACACCTAAACTGCCAATGAACGGATCTATAATCCCACTGAAACGACTATAAATCAGTTTGTTGACGAGGCCTCGTACCGCACTTTGGAGATTCAGTGTATATAATATCCATCATTAAGTTATCACCATGTCTACGCAGCCAAATCCTTTATGATATTCTCAAACTGCTGATCTGGCTTTGAAACGCAAACAAATGGCAAAGTAATCATTTGAATCGCTGAACGAAATAGAGCTCTCCTCCCATTTGAATTTGAACCCAAAGGAAAGAAATAGTAGTAACCCTTTCTGGGCCTGTCTGTGTGAGCCTGTATTCATGGCTTACTTCAGCGCAAAACTAAAGTCAGCCTACAGAAATAAGTGCAGCCCTGGGCCTTGCCTTGTGCTCGAACAGACTGGGCACAGTACAGAGGAAAACACATGAGGTGAACGACCTCCACGATGACCCCCAGGGGTCAATCCGCTCTGTAAACCTTCAGGCTCTGGAATCCAGGCGTTTTTTGAGTCCGACACTTGGCTTTCTGGCGTGTCTGGCTCTGTACGTCTGCAGCCAGGGAATAATCTGAATAATCTGGTTCAGAGCATCGTGCTTATTATGCTCTCCAATCCGACAGAGGCTCTTCTGAGAAACTCACTCGCCCAAGCGGAGTGGCAGTGAGAGCCTAAGGATCGTGTCATCACACAGAGGCCCATCTGGCCTTCGAGGGAAGCAGGCCTGAGCAGAAACCTCGTCTAATCCCGGCGAAATGAAAACAATAACTAACGCCAGTTGTTCGGGGCGAACATCTCTATTCCAGAATGTAAAAACACGGAACACAAAACCAAACCCGCAAAACCACAGGGCCAGATGACAAGTCCCTCAGGGGTTGAGGAAAAAGCGTAGCTTGGTGCTTGTCCAATAAATGACCAGAGCTCTCGACTGCAATCCGTCAGGCTGTTCGACACGACTGCTGCAACGCTGCAGGCCTTCTGAGGTCTGCCGTCTTTAGCAAATGCAGTCGTGCTCCTACTGGGATAGGTGTGTGCCATATGGTAGAGCTCTTCAACGTATGGAGGCAATATTTTGTATTTTACTTTAAAGCCATGTTGGCACGCCAAACATTTGCCCCCCCTCCCTTCCCCCCGGTTGAATAATCCCAGGCCTATGGTGATAAGGACTGCATATGCAGCAAAACCATTCAAACAAATGAGGCAAACTATAGCCCAAATCAGACAAACTGTTATAAAAGGTTATAAAGGGTATACACGTTTTAACCGTCCTTGTTGTAGTCAGGGTTAAAAATGATACTGTCCTGAGCTTAACAGCAGTGAAAAACTTTTTTTTTTGTTTTGTTCAGCATGAAATTTCATTACTTTTCCTGGTATGACCATACCATTAGAAAAAGCTACACATTGGCTTCTTTTATATTTTCATTAAAGGGGTACACCAACAGAGTGTTACCCTTTTTTAACCATGCGGTTGTAAACTCACACATTACAAATATTAACTAATCAATTATGATTTTGCAGTAAAAACATGGTGTAGACATGATCCTACAAGAGCTATTTACTTACTTATTGATGATTGACCAAGTGTTTCCACAGGACAAATATTGATTCAGGGTTTAAAATTCAATGGAGGGGCTTTATCACCGGAGGAGTGTGTCATCTTTGACCCTGTGGACCTGGGGCACCAGGGTCAAAGTGATACAAGGTGTTGGTGGGCAGTGACAAGGATAAAAATTCACAACAAGCATGTACGGTAGTAGGGGCGGCCTGTAGCGTAGTGGTTAAGGTAAAGGACTGGGACACGCAAAGGTCAGTGATTCTAATCGGCCGTTGGGCCGTCGGGCCCTTGAGCAAGGCCCTTAACCCTGCATTGCTCCAGGGGAGGATTGTCTCCTGCTTAGTCTAATCAACTGTATGTCGCTCTGGATAAGAGCGTCTGCCAAATGCCAATAATGTAATGTAATGTAATGCATTACAGTCCGTGTCTGATAAAAGAGCCACAGGTGAGATGAATGAAAGAGCACTGCAATATGAAAGCTTACTGACATGCAAAAATCATACTTTTCAAGCCACTACCATTTACCCATGGGAAAATATACACCCACAGAGCACTTCATTAGGAACATTTTTACTTTATTACACGTACATATTCACGCGATTATCTAATCAGCTAATCGTGTGGCAGCAGTGCAATGCATACGATCATGTAGCTATGGGTCAGGAGCTTCAGTTAATGTTCACATCAACCATCAGAATGGGGGGAAAAATTAGACTTTGACCGTGGAATGATTGTTGGTGCCAGACAGGGTGGTTTGAGAATCTCAGAAACTGCTGATCTTCAGGGATTTTCACGCATACAAAGTTTACAAAGAATGGTGCAAAAAACTAAAAAAATCCAGTGAGCAGCAGTTCTGCAGACAGAAATGCCTTGTTAATGAGAGATGTCAGAGGAGAATGGCCAGACTGGTCAAAGCTGACAGGAAGGTGACAGTAATGCAAATAACCACACATTACAACAGCGATATGCAGCAGAGCCTCTCTGAACACACAACACATCATAACTCTAAGTGGATAGGCTACAGCAGTAGAAGTCTAAAAATATAACTTTAATAAAAACCTGATTAAATCTAATAAAAGCGCTCACTGAGTGTACATGAATTAGTGTCACTAAGCACACCAATCTGAGCATAAAAGGGATATTTTTTATGTGAAGAGGAACAGGAAACCAGAAAGAAACAGAATAAAAACAATAGGTAAAAAAACACAAAAAACAAGCATTTTCACTGACTTATATTTGTTAGTTTCTCTTGCAAAATGGTACTCATTAAGTTTCATTGTTCTGGTATTGACGAATCAGCATGTCTTTTTCTAGACAACAAACGATTAAACGCCACATTCTACATTCCAGCCCCAACCGCAGAGACACCACATGTAACCAGCCACAGAATCTCAATCCAATCATTCCATAGGAACACTAATGAACACAAATAAAATATCAGCAAATCAGTGTATGTTTACAAGTACAAAACAACATATTCCAATGACTTGCCAGTCCTGTTTATTTGCATGATAGTGTTGGTGGAGGGTTATTTCACTTGGCAGAGAGATGCAGAAGTCTGTAAACAGTCGGTAAAAAATGCAATTAATTCCGAAAGGCACAATAAATCTTGTGCTGTGAAGGAAGTATCTTCAAATAAATTACACACATCGGTGGCTCTCAATCTCGTTCACGCAAGCCAACAAAACAACAAAAGCATGCACAAATATTTACCCAAGTAAAACACAAGACAAAACACTAAAGAATAGATTACTTATCACCAAACAAGCACCAAAGAGTTTGGAGTTTGTGGAGTTTGTAACAAATCGTATGTATCCAGGGTACACAGTGCCAAACATTTGTCCTGGAGCAGCTTGGAGCATTCTAATATACAATGAATGGCTTGAGTTTGGCTGGTAACTCCATTCCCAATCAGGTAACTGTAGTTACATTTTACATTTTAGTCATTTGGCAGACGCTTTTAATCCAAAGCAAGTGCATAGGTTCTTACACAAGTTAAAGCATCAAATCCATAACTAGCAAAACGAACAAAAGGACAATAGTCATCGTAAGTGCTATTCTCTGTATTAACGGTTAGGCTTAGACAAGAGGGAGGTCTACGGTATAGCTGAATAGTTGCACCTGAGAACGTACTGTGATGAATTAGAATTCCTTCAGTTAGCACCCATCGGTAGAAATGGGCTGTATGTACGCACCTCTTCAAGCAGCACCTCTCCCTGTCCTTCCCTACCTCCCTGTAAACCTTAATTGTTGTCTTTCTGTGATTTACCTGTGTATCAGGATGTTTAGTTTGGCTAGGTAAGCAGTGTTTGGCTAAGTAAGGGGTTTGTTCATACATTTGCGTGTCGCGGTATTACGATTTTTAATAAAAAAAATAATTTAAAAAATATAAAAAAATTGATCAAATAGACCCTGGTCCTTATCTTTGTATCAAGTAGCAGCTGAAATTGTACTTCCCTCTTGGGCCTTTCAGCGCACTTATCCCTGGTTATGGGTATGCACTTTGCACTTTGTTGTACGTCTCTGTGGATAAGAGTGTCTGCCAAATGCCATTAATGTAATGTAATGTAAGGTATGTAAAAGTGTGTAAGCTGTGTAAATGTGCTAAATGCCTAACTGTAAACTGTAACACATAATGTCATTCAGCAGAGGGGTGTGTGTGTGTGTGTGTGTGTGTGTGTGTGGGGGGGGGGGGGGGGGGGGGGGGTCAGACCGACTGTACAGAAGGGGTTCTTCACCTCTGAACGCTGCCCATGCATTCGCTAATATCGCTCCTATATGTGGTCAACATACCTGTCTACGCTGCAAAATAACTTTTAATATACTCCCAATTCCCATCCTTCTTTGAGGGGGCCCCCTTTGGTCAAGCAAAAATGTGGCCTTAATTTCAGAGCCTGGCTGATGTTGCCATTGCCAGGTTTGTGTTTGGCACTGTCTACAGACTGCAAAGCCACTCAAAAAGAATTTTGTGACAGTACATTGTCCACCAGTAAATTAGGGTTTCTTATTCATGGTCCAAGGAATAAGGAATTCATTTTTATATTGTGAACTCTCTTTCTTTTGCAAGCACACACACACCCCCCCCCCCCCCCCCCCAAATATTTTCCACTCAACTTGGAATGGGCCCATTGCGCCTCCAGGATCCCTGCTGTGCCAACAGCACCCGCACACGTGGCAAAGCCGCACGACCACACACGCGGCAAAGCCCCACACACGCGGCAAAGCCCCACACCCACACACGCATCAAAGCCCCACACACGCGGCAAAGCCCCACACCCACACACGCATCAAAGCCCCACACCCACACACGCATCAAAGCCCCACACCCACACACGCGGCAAAGCCCCACACCCACACACGCATCAAAGCCCTACACCCACACACGCATCAAAGCCCCACACCCACACACGCGGCAAAGCCCCACACCCACACACGCAGCAAAGCCCCACACCCACACACGCATCAAAGCCCCACACCCACACACGCATCAAAACCCCACACCCACACACGCATCAAAGCCCCACACCCACACACGCGTCAAAGCCCCACACCCACACACGCAGCAAAGCCCCACACCCACACACGCATCAAAACCCCACACCCACACACGCATCAAAGCCCCACACCCACACACGCGTCAAAGCCCCACACCCACACACGCGGCAAAGCCTGAGGCTCTACGCTGCCTTTCTTCTCCGATTATATTACAATCATTTCCTCTTTTTTACGCTCTTATACAGAGTGACTTACAAGAGCAAGAGAACACAACACAACACGCCTAAATGCTTTCAAAAAGTGGCGTGGGATCCGGGGTGCCAAGGAGCGTAATCAGGACCCGTTTTTTCAAAACCTCATCCAAAAGACGACACCTCCTACAGCACAGTGTCCCCATCACTGTACTGGGACATTCAAACCGCCTTTCATATAATCATACAGCCAAAAGAATGTTGCTTTGCACAATGTAAAAATGTTTTTATTTTAATTTATTTCTTTAATGTAATGTTAATTTTAAAATTCTCTTTATGGAATGACCCTCTGTAGAAGACACCAGGGTCTGCTATGTGATTGTGCGGCTCTCGGCTTCTGTTTGGCATTTCCGTTTGGCAGGAAATAGCTGAGGAGCTTCTTGACCGTGGAAACGCTTTAAAGCGGTCTTCCGTTGGGACTGATTCCAGATCACACGCTGGCGAAAGGCACCTGACTTGATCCACGATCACAGGAAGCCTGGAGAGACAGCTGGCCACAGCGGACTTCAGCTGGGACCAGGTGGGCCACAGCCCTCCTGCTCAAGGCCTGAGCTACAGCTGGACTTTCATTTCATTTAGGGAATGAGAAAAGGTGATTAGCACTTTGCACTTGTGAATAAATGAATGGATTTAAGGACGGGGCCCCTGACATTAATCGAACATGATGGATGCGCACAGCACAATGGATCTACGTTCGGGGCTCTGTAGAGTCACGCACATTGTTAACTGTGACAGGAACACAATTCAGAAAGAGATATCGGCCTGTGCTTATGGTGCAGTGTGTGAGCCCCATGGAAACACACACACACATGCGCGCACACACACACACCCCCACACACACGCGCGCACGTACACACACACACACACACACGCGTGTGTCTCCCCCATTGTCTGGCAGTTGGAGGGCTGCTGGTTCAATCCCACCCCGGGTGTGTTGAAGAGTCCCTGAGCAAAACAGCTGACCTCCAAATGCTCCTAACGAGCTGGTTGATGCCTTGCATGGCAGCCAGAATCGCCGTTGGTGTGTGAGTGTGTGTATGAATAGGTGAATGAGAAGCATCAATTGTACAGTGCCTTGGATAAAGGCACTATATAAATGCCAACTCTTTACCATTTACCATTACATCACCCCCATGACCATCTCCAATCTATCAGGAAGGCAGATCTTCTGCAAATATCTAAAAACACCTAAATGCCTCTATATTGTAGAAACCCATCCCTTTATCGTACTGGTCTTGAGGTGTGCATCTCCACAGTGGCACTTACTGTACGTGATTGTAACAACATCTCAAGCTCTTGGGGTGTTTCCTTACCACTTCACAAAAACACATCTGCTAAAGGGCATTTCCTCTAATTCATCAATAAAAATTCATAATGGAGTATCTCATAATATTTCCACAGAAACACTGATGCAATGACCGTAGCACACAGCTGTGGTTTGTGTTATTTGCACTGGCCTTGCGTTCTACTTGTATCTTTCATCAGAGAGTATAATATAAATGCAGGAACTCATTAATTTCAAATCACTGAGGTCGGACAGCTATTGCGCATCAGTGCCTGGTCTCCATAAACAGTTCTCATGAAGCAGATAAATGGGAATTTTGGGTGTAGTTCTGCAAAAATAAATCTGGCTACTGATCCTTCGGGCGAAATCCAAGAATGTCAACAGTGAATATGGGTCAAGAGAGACCATCTGTGGTTCTTCTGTAGGACTGTTTGAATACTCCCAAGATGAAAACACAAAAAAAAAAGAAAAAAAAAGGTATTTTACATATGGGGGGGAAATAATAAAGTTTTTAGTTTTTTTTAATGAAATTGCACAAATATTTTAAACGTGACTGATCTGGCTGTCAGTTTCCGCAAGAAGAAAATATACGAGATTCAAGGCTTCGGTCCAAACCCATAATATGCAACTTGTGAACATATTTACCTGGACAGCTGTTTTCTGCAGCTAGTCTTATTTCCAGACTTATTTCTAGACTGACTTACTACAATAAAGATAAAAGAGAATTTGTTCTTCATTAGAAAGAAAGGATGTTCTTCATTAGTTTAGTCCTACATTCATCCTGTCCTTTTGACTTCTTAAAGAGTCGAAGGATATTTTAACATTCACTTATTACAGACTTTGCTGACAGCCTACCTGCTTTAACACGGCAAGTATCTCTGCATTACAACTGTGCATCCGTAATATACACATGTATAACCTGTATTGAGACATAGCATCCATTGTAATGAATCCTAAATGGTGCCAATGCTAACATACATTAGCATTAGCAGTAAGTATGAATTCACACAGACTCACTGTGTTAGTACACATCTAACTACTTGACTAAACATTCTGGAGACAAATCAAACTGAGAAATGTATTAAATATCTCACAAGAGGTCCATAAATGATCAAGGAAATCATATTTAAAATGACCTAGGCAGACCGGATGATTAAGCATCTGAAATACACTTTGTACGGTCCATAAAAACATCGCTCTACAATTTCGGTCGTCGCCATCACCCTCATCCAGGGAAAGGGTTTTAAGCTCCGCATAACGGTCTCACAGCAAAGTCAGGAAGAACCGCATTCCTGACAGGGATGAAATAACAAAACACACATTGTATCATTTAAAAAAAAAAAAAAGAAAAAAAAAAAGAGAGCCTCAGATTGATCCCGTATGTTTGATCTTGAAGGAGACTTTGTCTTCACCTCTCCTCAAATGAAAGAAAAGGGGGAGTGGGGGGGGGGGGCTGGAACCACAAAACCGAACTGAGGTCACCGAGCACACGGGCCCAAAAACTCCGGCTCGGTTCGCCAGCGAGGAGAGATCTGGACCGAGCAGCACCGAGCACCACAGAGAACCGCCGTCACCTGCCCTCCGGAGCAGAAACTCAGCCCGCACGGAGTCCTCCGGCAGCTACAGGGGGTCTGGCATCACTCTGATGGCACAGCGGGACCCCCAGCCCCCCCCCACACAGAGAGACTAACTACACCACCAGGTATGACATTATTCACATTCGCTTTTGGGCAACGGGGCAAAAAAAAAAAAAAAAAAAAAAAAAAAAAAAGACAGGTAGTGTTTTCTAAATGATTATAAGAAACATTATGGGACATTTCACAATGTAAATATTGGCTGGCTACATTGTGTGTGCTTTGTCAAGGATCGCTTTGGGTGTGAAGGATAGCAAAGCCTCGAAATAATTGCTGAAAGGTACCTGGATTTCATATGCAGCATTAGAAATGACTGAGGCAGTTTTTACTCAGACGGTTTTCATATTTAATGTCGCTGAAATAAACTTGCATCTGCTGATCCAGCACATGAAGGACAGATCCAAATGCCAGATAAACCGGGCGCTGTTCGTTTTATATATACCAGCATTTCTTTATTCTGAAATGACAACCATAAATTTAAAGCCCATTCACATCATGACACATTAGTAAAGTTACCCACATACAGAGTATCTCATTATTTGAAATGGGAAAAATGTTAATATTTTTGTGCTAGTTTTCCAGTAATAAAAAAGACATCTAAACTTAAGCAATTTCCTTTTAAAAGCATACGTGAAACTACGTACACCCTGCCTCATTAGACAGCTGGGGAATACATTTTCTAACCACTAACAACATTGACTGTAATTCAGGGAACAGAAAGCCCAGATTATACAGGAAGTTTGTTTTCCACATTAAACTAATGAGAATATAAGAATTAGATTCAAACCACTCAACAGTATTTCAGTTTTCTTAGTGTGTGTTTGTGTGTGTGTGTGTGTGTGTGTGTGTGTGTGTGTATGTGTGCGTAACTGGGTGCTTAAATGGATAAAACTGAAGTTCTATGTGAAGTGAAATAAAGTGCATTTTTGGTACTCCAAACAATCAAAGTATCATATTTCATAATATGTATGTCATATCTTTCCATAAAACTGTGCTCATCTGTGCAAGTTATGAAATCTTAAGCCAGAGACAACCCATTTTCATTTGATTGATATAGTTTTTTTGATCAGGCATTGAACGCTTGGTCCAAGCATCTGAGCGTAGTTTTCCACTAGAAAAAGGATTCCAAAATATTGCACTGAGAAGGTAAAAAATAAGCTAAACAGCTTCATTAGCATTAAATATTTTTGCTACTGATGCATTTCCAAAAGGTGACATAATTCTAACGAGTGTTTATTGTACAATTCGATTCAAGGGGAGGTTTGCCAATGACGCACTTACTGTCTGGCTTTACTCTTTGTGATGTCTGGGTCTTATGCCTAAATATGCAGACTCAAACGTTTTTCTGTTTGCCGCAAACGTTAGCTAACATTAGCCATGAGTTTTAAACGGTAGCACGCAAACAAAAATTGCAGCTGACGGGAAAAATGGTGAGAAAACTAAAGTTGACAATGATTTTTGGCTGTTATAATACACTGCAACCAATGTAATATTTGTTCAGGTAGCACAGGTTGCACAGGTAAGCAAACTAATCAGCTAGCTGGCATCGGCTGAAGTAACAGACCCTGATGTGGGCATCAGTTTGCTAAAGTAACACACCAAGGACCGGGGTTCGATTCCCAGTTCCTGATTCTCTCACAATGACGTCAGCAGTCATTTTTGTTTTTCAAACTGTAGCTAACAAACAATAGCTAACTTTACGATGAATAAGTTCATAAAGCTTGAATATGTTGACTAACCTTAGCCATCTTGAACACACGTCAGATAATAGATAGATAGATAGATAGATAGATAGATAGATACTTTATTCATCGCGAGGGAAATTTTAGAATCTGTGAATCTGCATCTTTACATAAGACATAAGACATCATAAAGTGGAACGGGGTTGGATTGCCAGTCCTGCCAAAGCCGAGTTCGTAATGGCTCTGGGACTTGGCAGGGCTGAACACTAACTCCAATAGGCTTCAAGTCTTTATGCTAAGCTAACATGGAAACCGAGCCAGTGAATGCAGAAAAATAAAAATGAAATCGAACAAAGTCTGGGTAAGTCGGAAAAAAGGTACACTTCCCAAAATAAAAATCAAGAGCCTGCACAAAAAGACTGCCAAAACAAAACTTCTTTCATTAACCTAACAGTAAATGTATTTCATCCAACTCAGCTGGCAGTTTTATTTCTAATTTCCATTTTTCCAAGGGCATTTGGTTAGCAGAAATCCCAATATTTAAAATAAAATAAATAAAATAAAAGAAATCCAGATAATCAGTTTCATGCCTGGGCTATTGTATTTACATGCAACAAACAGCAGTACGGAAGCATCAGGGACTTGCTTTCACGGTTATGAACTCCGCCCTGGAGCAACGTGCTTCAACCTCCATTCAACAGTAAAATCCCAGCTGGGATAATGGCTTCCAGGCCACATAGGCAACTCTGGATGGAGTTAGCCTCAAATGAAAAATAAAAACATTACAGACAGATGGCAAACGTAGTTGTGTTGGTGTTGTGGGGGGGGGGGCACACCAGAGTGGCCTTTTCCCCAGCAGGTACAATAAGCCTTCCAGGCTCTTCCATTACATTACATTATTGGCATTTGGCTCTTATCCAGAGCGACGTACAGTTGATTAGACTAAGCAGGAGACAATCCTTCCCTGGAGCAATGCAGGGTTAAGGGCCTTGCTCAAGAGCCAAAACGGCCGTGCGGATCCAATTGTGGCTACACCGGGGATCGAACCGCCGACCTTGCGTGTCCCAGTCATTTACCGTCACCACTACGCTACAGGGCCGCCCACTTCCCTCTTCTTCTCTTCCTTTAACAGACAGTGAAAGCCCGCCGAGGGAGGCATGGATCTCCCGCACCACTGGCGTCTGCTCGCCCTGCTGGCCTGCGCAAACGTCCTGTGCCAGGACTACCCCGAGGAGGTGCCGCCGCCGCCGGACTACGCGGACCCGTACGCCGCCTACCCCCCGCGGTGCGCCCCCGAGTGCTCCTGCCCGCCCTCCCACCCGTACGCCATGTACTGCAACGACCGCAAGCTGACGTCGGTGCCCGCCGTGCCCCGGCACATCCGCCACCTCTACGCGCAGGCCAACGCCATCGAGGGCCTGACGGCCGCGCCCTTCGCCAACGCCTCGGCCCTGACGGACGTCAACCTCGGCCACAACCGCCTCCGGTCGCCGCTGGTGGACCGCAAGGCCCTCGCCGGGCTCACCAGCCTCCTGCACCTCCACCTGGACCACAACGAGCTGGAGGAGGTGCCCCCGTCCCTGCCCAAAAGCCTGCAGCGCCTGTTCCTGGGCTCCAACAAGATCTCCAAGCTGTCGGCCGACGACCTGCACGGCCTGGCCGACGTGGCGGTGCTGGACCTCTGCAACAACCGGCTGACGGACGTGAAAGGGAAGGCGCTCGTGGTCATGAAGGGCCTGATGCAGGTCAGCCTGTGTGGAAACAAGCTCCGGTCCATGCCGTCGGAGCTGCCCGGGTCCCTGCTGCAGCTGTCCGTGGACCACAACGCCATCTCCTCGATCCCCGACGGATACTTCCGGAAGACGCCCAACCTCATGTCCCTGAGGGCGTCCTACAACAAGCTGACGGACGTCCCCTACGAGCTGTTCAACCTGTCCAGCCTGCTGGAGCTCAACCTGGGCCACAACCAGCTGAGCAGTACCTTCTACGTGCCCCGAGCCCTGCAGCACCTGTACCTCAACGACAACGAGTTTCACGGTGAGTCTCCCTTCTGACGGGAGGAGGCCTTACGTGCTTACATTACGCGCATTTAGCAGACGCTCTTATCCAGAGCGACAATACAGCAAAGTGCAAACCGAACACAGGGACAAGTGCGGCGAGGACCCTAGAGGACAGCACGATTTCGAGTCCTAGCGTGACCACATAGACACAATTTGAAGAATACCTCAACTTACCAACTAGCATATCATGGTTGGTAGTACAATGACGACATATAAGTGCCATTATAATTTATGGCATACACAAGGCTAATCATGGAGTGACGCTGTGCAGGCCAGAATCATGTCAACAACTACAGTAGTGCATTTGCTTCTTCCTCGTTGTTTTCCATCATTATGCTTGTTGAATCTATTCTGTTTCCTGTGTTTTACTAGATGAATATTTGTTGGCACTGACTGTAATTCCATCTGAAATTTTGATCAAGTCCCTTCTCGTTAAAATAAACTCAGTATAGCTGGCCATATTACACATTAGGAAGCAGACAAGAAAAAAAACTCACTAAAACTGATGAATTGTAATTGATTATTAATTGTGAAATCTGTTAATTGTAATTCATTATACATTTTTAAAAGACTAATAGATTAAGTGCAAGGCCGAATGTTTTCATTTGTTTAAGACTGTGAGACAACATAAAAATACTACAACCCACATTTCTTAAAAGTTCTTTCTTTTTTTACATCAATTATCATACATAATTGTTGCCCTGTGTTTTCCAGATGTGAACATCTCGCTCATGTGTCCTTCTGTGAACCGAGACAATCCCAACCTGCTGACCTACATTCGCATTGACAACAACAGGCTGAAGAGAGCACTCGACAACTACGTCTACGCCTGTTTCCCCCGAATCAACACCATTTTCTACGGAGAGCAGAAGGCCGAAAAGCGAGAGGAAGCTGAGAAGGTTGAGAAGGTTGTGAAGGTTGAGAAGGTTGTGAAGGTTGAGAAGAAACCACCCCCCACCACCAAAAAAAGGCCTCCAATAAAAAAGGACAGGCCTCGCCAAAATGGCAGATAATGAACGAGATGCAAAATGAGATGCGTAATACTAATCGATTGTCTGCATTACAGCATAAAGGTTGAGTTTACACTCATAAAATACCCCCACATGCAAAAACAAATATTATTAGGAAACATTAGGAGGGCTGTTGTGAAAGACACGAGTGCTCACACGCATGGATTTCTGAACCTCGTTAAACTAGCCATGGACTACAAACCAAGGCAACAAAAGTCACAGAAGACACATTTTAACCGGTGGATTTAAAATAGTTTTGACATCTCTAGACACCCTGAGGAAGCTCAAGTGTGCAACTTCATCTTGAGTTCAGAACCATACACCTCATATATCAATAGAAAGGTTGAGATGGTCTCTACTATTAGCTACTATTCGACATTACTGCTCCGTGAATCCGTCATACTCGATTCCCTGGAAGGCATCTCAAGTCACCTGGCATTAAGGATGCAGCTGACAATGCGGTTTGTGTAGTCTGTTTAAT
The DNA here is from genome assembly GCF_963514075.1 of Conger conger. NCBI lineage: Eukaryota > Metazoa > Chordata > Actinopteri > Anguilliformes > Congridae > Conger > Conger conger. The sequence continues at coordinate 7,363,639 of NC_083773.1, forward strand.
TTGTGCGAAAATTGGTGCTCAATAGTCAGCAATGCTGCTATAAAGTTGTCTTAGAGTCTTAGATGGGTTGCCTTAAGTCTGCCAACTCATTTTATTCTGCAATTCTGCAAAAGCGTGATTGGTAAAGATCTCGCTAGTGCAGAAATTCACAACTCGGAGCTTAAATTGGGTAAATGGTTTTCAGAAATAGCCGAAGTTCAGCCGAGGTTGATTTGTGTTAAGGGTGTTCCTGTACTGCTACCCTAACACATGCAAATCGGTGCATACTCTGCTGCCCGTCAAAACTAAAACTGTGCTTGAATTGTATTGAATAAGCTCACACGCATGCATGAAATACATATTCTGAATGAGATATGCTTAGCCTCACTTGTGAATGACGCGGTAGGCATGAATGGAATACAAGCTGATGGGGCACTATAGTTTCTCTGTATACGTCAATGCATCGCATTTACTGTCAATGTATGATCCTCGCTTTTTAATGTCGTTATTTATTGTCTGTCTGTGGTAGTCTTCAAATGTTAATCATTGTTATGCACCAGTAAAGGTTGTACCTTTGGAAACCAAAATTTTTCAAAAAATGTAGTAACAAGCTGGAAGAAAAGTTTATATCCGTGTTACATTAAATTACATTACTGGCATTTGATGTACAGTTGATTAGACTAAGCAGGAGACAATCATCCCCTGGAGCAATGCAGGGTTGGGGGCCTTGCTCAAGGGCCCAACGGCTGTGCAGATCTTATTGTGGCTACACCGGGATTAGAACCACAAACCTTGCGTGTCCCAGTCATTTACCTTAACCACTATGCTACAGGCCGCGTGTTGGTTGAATGACGTGGAGTCAAACAGCACGGTGGCTTCTTTGGCTAAGCCCCCTCGGCCTCTGATAGAATTCGGACCACACCAGTGCCGACTGTGGCCAGTATCTCCGTGGGGTAACAGAAACTGGGAGCTGGATATGAAGAGCGCAATGTTGAGTACCAATGTTAAAAAAACATTTTTTTAAATGTTGGAATCTTTCAAAAGGTCATTTTTGGCGTACACGTTACGTTACATTACATATCTTCACGCATTGACAAAACAGTTTATAATGAGGCGGGTTGTCAAAAGCCTTGGCATCCAGTTTATAATGTTTTCATCTTCTGAGCGTTCAATAAGGGTGGCATTATTTACATTGCCACAATTACATTGTAATTTTCCATGTTTTCTGCACTTGCCCTTTACAAATAAACCAATAAATAAAGAAATAATGTCTTATGTTGAGTCTTCTGATGCCGTCTTGAAAACATATGAAAGGTTTTATTATGAGCTTGTTTGATTATTAGCTAACAGGCTAATGCTAACATATTAAAAATGATAAATTAGAGCTAAAATGAGCCTGTTAAAAATATATGGAGAGTAATGCAATGTTAATTCCAATAACTATTTCAAATGACAATTTATGCAATTTCAAAGCTATGAACATTTTACAGTTCTAAAGAAGACCTATTCTGAGGTATTGCTGAAGATCAGTGGTCTCTAGGCACCCTGCCCCCCGCCTCCTGTCCCCCCGCCTCCTGCCCTTCCAGGCCATGTTCTGCCCCCCCAGGGGTAAAATATACTGTGGCCAGGTGAGCAAAAAATCTTACAACACAACATAACATCTCCCAGTGTTTCCCGAGCCTTGCCCCTAAGTTTATCCTCAGACATTACAAACTGACGCAGCTGTTTTACCTGAGATTGTATACATGTGTAATTTGAGTTGTGCTTTTGTAATGTATTGTATTTTATGTTGTAATCTCTGCTCTGCTCCTCCCTTGGCCATGGCTCCCTTGAAAAAGAGATAACCATCTCAACAGGAACTCATTCATTCATTCATTCATTATCCTAACCCGCTTATCCTGAACAGGGTCGCAAGGGGGCTGGAGCCTATCCCAGCATACATTGGGCGAAAGGCAGGAAAACACCCTGGACAGGTCGCCAGTCCATCGCAGGGCACACACACCATTCACTTACACACTCATACCCACGGGGACTGTGGGAGGAAACCGGAGTACCCGGAGGAAACCCACGCAAAAACGGGGAGAACATGCAAACTCCACACAGAGAGGCCCCGGCCGACAGGGATTCGAACCCAGGACCTCCTTGCTGTGAGGCGACAGTGCTACCCACTGCACCATCCGCGCCACCCTCAACGGGAATTCACCTGGTTAAATAAAGGATTAAACAAGGCCTAAGCTAGACCACAGGACATCAGGCCAAGGCACACTGTAAATCAGCATGATTCACACAGTAAATCAGCACAATTGACACTGTAAATCAGCACGATTCACACTGTAAATCAGCACAAAGGACTGAAGGCTCAGTGGTTTTCACAGGGGGCAGAGCTTTTTCCAGGCAGGCTACACATCCTCCATCCCGACTTAATTCCTTTAATTAATTTCAGGACATTTATGTACTATAATTCATCCGTTTAAATTTACAACCATTTTTACAACAAACCGACAGCAGATGGGATCCCCCTACTGAGTTCTGCTCACGGTTTCTTCCTGTTTTTCCTTGCCACTGTTGCCCTAGGCGTACTCTTGGGGGCCGATTTCTCTGTAGAGCTGCTTTGTGACAAAGCCCCTTTGTTAAAAACGCCACACAAATAAAAATGTATTGATTGATTGAGTGATTGATTGATTGACTTACGGTGCAGAACATTTCATGCATAAGCTGCGCATTAGGGCCACCGCAGAGGTTTTATAAAGGTGCAGAAATATTGACAATGACATGATGGGGCATTTCTCATGCATTTATAAATGTAAAGGTACAATAGGTCATTTTGGACTTCTAACAGTCAAGAGAGGAATTGCAGCAACAAACAAACATGCTCAAACCACAACACTGTTTATCCCACCCCCTTCTTTGTGAACGCGCTGACGTTGAAACGCAATTGGCTGTGGCAATTAGAACCAATTTTCAACCAATGAGCTTGAATTATTGTACAGTTATACAATGTTTTGGTACAGAGTGTCGGGCCGTCAACTGTATATTTTGAAACCCAAATTTAAGGACTTATAAACACAGGCAGAGGGTGAGTCACAATGTTTTGTTACAATGTTTTAACACAAACAACTTACCTTTTGTACCTTTAATTATTATTATTCTTTTGATTTTTATAATGGTGAAATGGTCGACGGTTTAGCCGTAGCTGGCTGCATCTGGCCCATGAGCTGCCACTCAAGAAGCCCTCGTCTGGGTTGATGCTGTCTGTGGTGTCCGTGCTCGTTGGACGAATACGACTTCCTCTGAATCCATTGTACTTCCTGTAGGACAGGGTTTTCCCCCTGTCTGATCCAGCTGGGGCTAGCCTTTTTTCCATTTTTTTTTTTTTTTCATCTTACTGTCTGTCTGGAAGACAGCCATGAATAGCACCTGGACACCATCAATCTTCACTAACGGAACTTACAATATCGAGCCCATAAAATCAAAATAATAATGTTAATATTATAAAACAATAACCAATGGGGGAAGGGGAAACGCTATACAGTAATATTAGCCTATTTTATTCAGTTGAGATCAGTTGATCAGACCGTGTCAGCAACAACAGTCAGTCAACAACTACACAGAGAGGGGTATTATGGCCTTTGCAGTCACCAGATCAGACCAGAATTGAATGTCTGTGGGAGTTTTTGGGCTGACGTGTTCGACCACACTCTCCAGAGCCATCAAAACACCGAATGCCATTCTTCCACCTTTTGGAAGAATGGCGTTCCCCCTCTCTCCAGTAGAGTTCCAGAAACTTGTAGAATCTATGCACCGAAGCTGTTCTGTCGGATTGTGGCAGCCCAGAAGACCTACTCAGGCCATTTTCTCAAACTGTCTGAACCTAGTCTGAATCAGAGTGAATTGGATACTTTTGTTTCGTTTTCTATTTGGTAGGATTAGCTTGCATACTGCCGAAATTTAAGTGGACCAGACTCTCAAGTTTTGTTAATTCACTGCCCAGGAATTTGCCTGTGGAAAATGCCTTTTGCTGGTGCACATACAAACAACAGGAATCAACCAAATACGGAAAACGGCATGAAATATTGCAGTCAAAGTTTTTCTTTGTTTGTTTCTCTATTGTGCTCTATTCCGTGCACAAATCCCTTCTCCCCCAATGTATCACTGAATAATAAAAAAAATCGCGCCGGATTCGTGGACTTCATCAAGCGTTTGTTTTACGTTACCTTCGGCCTATATATGCAGAAGACACGGGACTTCTGCAGTACCCCAGATCTGCGCTCTGCCACTCATTTTGCCACCTGCTGCCAGCCAGCCCGTGTAATGTCAAAAATCGCCCTCTGGCAACCCAAAATACAGAGCATGTTTGGATGGACCACTCCCTGAAACTGGGACGCAGTTTGGTCCAATCGCATTCTCCCTTCAATCGAACCGCACTGAAGTCGGTTTGGAAGGAAACCGAGACCGGCTCCTGTAGGCCAATCCGAGAGTGGGCCGCTTGTTGCGCTCCTGAGTGGGATTGCGCGCGTTCAAACGTACTAAGCAAAAGGACAAAACATTCATTCATTCATTCATTCATTATCTGAACCCGCTTATCCTGAACAGGGTCGCAGGGAGGCTGGAGCCTATCCCAGCATATATTGGGCGAAAGGCAGGAATACGCCCTGAACAGGTTGCCAGTCCATCGCAGGGCACACACACCATTCACTCACACACTCATACCCACGGGCAATTTAGACTCTCCAATCAGCCTAACCTGCATGTCTTTGGACTGTGGGAGGAAACCGGAGTACCCGGAGGAAACCCACACGAACACGGGGAGAACATGCAAACCTCCTTGCTGTGAGGCGGCAGTGCTACCCACTGCACCGTCTGTGCCCCCCCCATCCCACCCCACTGCACCGTAGGTGCCGCCTCAAGGACAAAACAGTATATACTAACATATAAAACCGTCCACTCCAAACACAGCAGGCGAGAAGGCAATTTAAGACCCTTGTTGGTTTTTCCTTTCGTTTGTCCCGTCTGCAGTGGCCCCAGTGTAATGGGGACTGCTGGACCTCTGCTGTTCATAAGATCATAAGGCCTTACCTGCTGCGATCTGGCCTTTCACGACTGTGATTGCATGCAATGCATTTAACAAAAGTGGGCCCGCAAAAAATGCGCATAACGCTATCGAGCTAAAAAGGGCCCTATTATTTACGGGTCAGTTTAAGAGGTACCGTTTGTATTCCGTCGATAAAAGGCCAACGTTCAGCGCCGACAGTTGAAATTCATTCCGCGAGGCTGAAAGCTGCCACTTCAGAGCTGAGGGTCGGCAGGGAACCAAACACGAGCACTGTAAATTAAATACGCTCAACAACTTTACAACCTCATTACGGTTTGAAGTATTTCTACCGCCCGGACAGAGAAGTCCTGCAAAAGGAAAACATAAAATAAAAGCTCTCAGTCGAAGCATTTACTGCAGTACTGCAGTACTGCCGTGCGTCTCAGTGCAGTACATTTTCACAAGTTTACAACTGCTAGCACACCTGTAGGGCTACTTTTTCGTCCACTTGTGTTGATTTACTAGAAAGTTTTGTTTTTGGGGAGGGGTGGGTTGGTGCACGTCCTCCTGGTTTTGAGGTCCAGCGAAAGGAGACCGCATGTATTCATGTGTTTCCCATTAAAAGCGTTTGGCTCAAATTCCCGATTACAAACCGGTTTCTGTTCATAAGGTGCCTCCGGCTCAGGCAGTGTCACGCAGACCTTCAGCTTGCAAGGCACCCGTCGGTTCCTCACCATCCCTACAAACAGGCTCACTCACCCATCCCCACAAGCAGGCTCACTCACTCATCCCCACAAGCAGGCTCACTCACTCATCCCCACAAGCAGGCTCACTCACTCATCCCCACAAGCAGGCTCACTCACTCATCCCCACAAACAGGCTCACTCACTCATCCCCACCAGCAGGCGCACTCACTCATCCCCACAAGCAGGCTCACACACTCACCCCTACAAACAGGCTCACTCACCCATCCTCACAAGCAGGCTCACTCACTCATCCCTACAAACAGGTTCACTCACTCATCCCTACAAACAGGCTCACTCACTCATCCCCACAAACAGGCTCAGACTCATCCCTACAAACAGGCTCACTCACTCATCCTCACAAACAGGCTCAGACTCATCCCCACAAGCAGGCTCACTCACTCATCCCCACAAACAGGCTCACTCACTCATCCCTACAAACAGGCTCACACACTCATCCCTACAAACAGGCTCACACACTCATCCCTACAAACAGGCTCACTCACTCATCCCCACAAACAGGCTCAGACTCATCCCTACAAACAGGCTCACACACTCATCCCTACAAACAGGCTCACTCACTCATCCCCACAAACAGGCTCAGACTCATCCCTACAAACAGGCTCACTCACCCATCCCCACAAACAGGCTCACTCACTCATCTCTACAAACAGGCTCACTCACTCATCCCTACAAACAGGCTCACTCATTCATCCCGACAAACAGGCTCACTCACTCATCCCGACAAACAGGCTCACTCACTCATCCCTACAGACAGGCTCACTCACTCATCCCTACAAACAGGCTCACTCACTCATCTCTTCCAAACAGGCTCACTAACTCATCTCTACAAACAGGCTCACTCACTCATCCCTACAAACAGGCTCACTCACTTATCTCTACAAACAGAACAGGAGCTGAAATGAATGCACACGAACATCTAAACCATGTACAATGACCAAGTTAGCACCATACTCATATCTACTCCTGACATGGGCCATTTCAGCTCTCACAAGAACACCCTGGGCAACACTTTACTGCCACGTAGACCAGAGGTGAGAACGAATTTACCCAAATTTGGCGGGGCGTGGCCAGTGCTGGCTACATGTCTGGAACAGAGTATCAGACGCAATCCACCGTGATGAGGAACCACTGACCCAAAACAGTCACGGCTCCAGTGCAGATGGGCCGGGCCAACAGAAATGTGCAACCACTTAAGATGACACTTTTACCACTCTCTGGGGTAACTGCATCCAGGGGAACAGTAGCATTATACTAGGCCCTGAACCTGTAAACATCTGTCCACAAACTGAGCCGAAGGCACAGTCCCAGAGCCTCTCTAGACTCGGAAATTGATCGGGACAGGACCTGAGATATACACTCACCGAGCACTTTATTAGGTATTTATTAGACTTATTTTTTAGACTTCTACTGCTGTAGCCTATGCACTTAGAGGTATGATGCGTTCTGTGTTCAGAGATACGCTTCTGCATACCACTGCTGTGATGTGTGGTTATTTGCATTACTGTCACCTTCCTGTCAGCTTTGACCAGTCTGGCCATTCTCCTCTGACATCTCTCATTAACAAGGCATTTCTGTCTGCAGAACTGCTGCTCACTGTTTTTTTTTTTTTTTGCAAACTCTGGAGACTAGTGTGCATGAAAATCCCAGGAGATCAGCAGTTTCTGAGATACTCAAACCACCAACAATCTGCCACCAACAATCATTTAATGGTCAAAGTCATTGAGATCACATTTTTTCCCCCATTCTGATGGTTGATGTGAACATTAACTGAAGCTCCTCACCCATATCTACATGATTGTATGCTATTGCACTGTTGCCACACAATTGCCTGAATACATAATCGCATGAATAAGTAGGTGTGATAAAGTAAAATCTTTCTAAGAGAGTGCTCAGTGAGTGTATGGCTCCTTGCTTTAAAATGTAAATGGATTCACAGTATATGGAACCATTCTTCAGCCACTTGTTCTTGGGGCCAACAGCCTTTCCTAAAATGGTGGACACAGGCCACACGTTTTTACACACCTTGCATATAAAACAATTACGGCTGTATGTACACAAAATGGATGCCTCCTCTGCACATGCATCAATGTCACTTATTATTATTAGTCACTGTGCAGTGAAATGCCCAACGCTAATTCTAAGTCTAAGTCTGAGCACATGTAATACGTAAGTCCAGTTGGGATCGTATGTATTGTGCACAAATTGATTTAACACCGCACATATTTCCGTGCAGTCAGAGGTACGCTCCGGTTTCCTCCCACAGTCCACAGACATGCAGTAGGCCAACTGGAGAGTCTAAATTGTCCTCGTCCTGTGAATAATGCGTGGGCCCAGTGATGGATTGGTGAGCTGTCCAGGGTGTTTCCCTGCCTTTCACCCAATGTCTGCTGGGACAGGCTTCGCCCCCCCCCCGTGACCCTGGCCAGGAGTAAGCGCTTTACAAAATGGAGGAATGGATGGGCGGATGGATAATTAGTGGTGTGCAGACACTGTACAGATGCAAACTAGCAAATTGTCATACTTTCCGACGCATTACAATAATATTTTCTCCCGCAATGGCAAAAGGGCCAAGATAACTTCGCGGGACACATTTAGACCCCAGGCAAACTGCATGGGAGCCAACACTAATGAACTAGGATGTAACAGGAAACAGAAGTCGTGCATTTCCCTAATTATCCACACTACAACGAGGCTCTTTATTACATGGGGGGAAAACAGACCTTACATAAAAAACAGTATAGACATTCACTTAAATATAACAGTAATAACTGAAGAACCATAAAATCTTAATCTGTTGTTACACAAAAAGGATATTGTGAGCTGTAATGCATCTGGACTTGAACAACATTTTTTTCTTAAATAGGACAAAAAAAGTTTATATTTAAAAAAAAAAAGTTTAATTACTATTCTAATGTGATTCTGTGATGCTTTTGGCAAATAAAATGGTTCAGGGTCAATTTTACAACACTTACTTTCTACTTTCAACATTTCTTTTTATTACCGGTTTTATTTTTACGACTGTCTGTAGAAGCCCAACCAGACCCAGACCCAGACCCAAACCCAAACAACACGAGCCAGTTGCACAATAACTGAGTAAATGAGGTCTGCCCGTGGGCCCCAGCCGGGACTGGCACAGCGAGAGAGAGAGCCCACTGAGTGCGTTTTCCCCTGGTAGCGTAGTCAGTGGAGCAGCAGCGAGGAGACCTCCCCCCTCGCCGGCCAGCGCAGGGTTAACGTCTGCTCCGTAAAAACTCCCGCCGAAGAATCCCCCTGCAGCCACGGGGGCGAGGGCTTTAAATACCGATTTTGACAGGGTGGCGTTTCTACTCTCAACGCGCAGCGAAATCGGCCAATCGCACCCCCCGAAAAAACCAGAGATCTCCCACTCCTCCGTACAGGCAGTTTGCGAGCGCGTTTCCTGGCGCACGCAGAGAAGATGACCGCTCACAGAGCCCTGCTCTTCTGCTTGATGTGCGCGTCGTGCGTACCGTCCTCCGCGGCCAGTCATTCCAGCCGCGACTCGCAGCACAGACCGGAGACCGACCGGGAGCACTCACTCAGGGATGAAGTCCGCACGGAGGCTAAGAAAACAAAGGTACGTTTTCATGTTCTTTTTTTTTCCCGGCTGCATGGATTCTTCATTCATCAGCATTGTTTTTTTTTTAAGCAATACATTAAGCAATGTTTAGATTTTTGTAACTCTGTTGCCCTTGCGACATTTATTTTTGCCAAATGTCATTTATCATTATTATAATTAACATCGTCATTATTTGTACGTTTATAATACCGGTTTATTTCTTTCTTTATAATTGTATACATGCACGGCATGGTCAATATACTGGACATCGTCTGAAACTAGGTCTTGTGAGGAAGTAATGATCATTTAAAACACATTTCCACTTGCAGGTGGGGGAAGAGCTGTATATGAGAATAATTCAGTCTTTCATGTGCAGTCCACCATTTGTAAAAGCTATTCAGCTTCGAGGTTTATATTGTACTATACATGCTACTAGTTCCATTGTATTAAAGTGGCTAATTTACATGTATATCCTGATAGATTTACACATACAGCGGGCTCAAGAATTATTGGCACCCTCGATAAATATACACAAAAATACCGTAAATTAAAAAAAAAAAAAGTTATCAACAAAAGGTTTGCTTTCCAATGTGTGCAAATTCGTGCATGCTTCATCAACAATTCAAAGGAATCACCATCTTCTGTGCACTTGCGAAATCATTCCATATGTTTTTGAATGTTTTTATTATTGCCCTTACAGTGCTAAGTGGTATGTTTAAAATGTTTATGTATTTTTCTTTTTTGTACCTATTACCAGACTTCAGTCAATTACACCTGTCTCTTCTGAATTGACAGCTCTTTGGCTTTTCCCATGCTGATGGATGACAAAGGGATTTTGCATCATTTTTATACTCTACAGAAACGGAAGTGATGGAATGACACAATACGGTTCCTTTAGACTGAGATTAACTAAATTAAATAAACTTTTATTGACAATACAAACAAATCAAAGTGAAAGAGATTCTTTAATTTGATTACTGAAAAATATGCTTGAACATAACATATAGATTAGTATTTGTGTTGTTTATTACATGCAGTCATTTTTCTTCATTTGTCTTCAGGGTGGCAATAATTCTGGACTCCACTGTATATGTATGAAATATAACTCTGGTAGGTGCTGGCCACCTACTGTTAAAAGTAAAATGGTTCTAGGGTAGAGTAGTTTACCATGACAAGTAGCTTTTATATTGCAGCAGTAAATCACAATCCAGTAAAAGACTTTTGCTTGATGATCTGCTGCCTGACTGAGATAAAGTACACCCCACTTTTAGGAGACCGTCTGGAATAGATTGGCTTCACAAATTAAAACCAAATCAATCCAATGAATAAAGAGAGAAAAAAAAAAAATTCTGTTTAAACGTCCTAAACCCCTTTTCTGTCCATATGTCTCTCTGTGAAGCAAGAGATGAGAATGTAATATTCTGCACTACATTATAAATATGTGGAACTGGGGGGGAAATTAAAGTGCTGAATATATTTTGCAAAATTTTTTTTTTTTTTTAATAATTGGAATATCGGAAAGTGGCATAATTTGTCTATTTGCCCACATTTTGTGGACTGTAATGTCTTGAAACCACGTTTTACCTCCAAATGCTGCAGCATATTCCATTTCTGCAAGAAGCATCAAATGGTATTAGTTAACACAGTACCACGAGACACTGGGGAGGAAGGCTCCACTGACTAACACAACAGATCTCTGCTCACCTCGGGGGAGGGGTTAGCCGAAAAGGTCAAAGAGAGAATGAGGTCATAATTCAATAAAGCCCCCTTGAACTGCTGAAGTGGGATTTTTATTTATACGCTTCACTTCCAAAGCTTTCATCCTGAGGGGATCCAGCCGCGTGCCACCTGGAGCCCGCATTCCAGTCACCGTCCGGTCCAAACCCACCGACGGTAAATCTGCCGCAGAAGAAGCCACCCGAAAAATGTTCTAGCAAATTCTAGGCAGCGGCAGCACGGAGGTGCCGTCCCAGACCGTCTCAGCTCCATCCACTCCGAATGGCACCGGTTGTGTTAGCATGCTAGTTGTGTTAGCATGCTGGATACAGGCGGTAAGAGCAGGTGTCTGACAATCGGAGGGTTGCCGGTTCGATTCCGGCCCTGGGTGTGTCAAAGCGTCGCTGAGCAAGACGCCCAGCCCCCGAATGTTTCGAGACGAGCTTGCTCGACGCCTTGCGTGGCAGCCAATCGCCGTCGGCGTGCGAGTGTGTGTATGCATGGGTGAATGGAGAAGCATCAGTGGTACGAGCGCTTCGGATTAACGGCGCTATATAAATGCCAACCATTCACCATTTTACGCGTGTGTAATGGCTAATGGTGTGTTCCCATCTACAGAGAGAGGTAGTCCTTGCCGCGGGGTCGATGGCGGCCGACAGCCCGGGCGAGGAGGACAGCAGCCCGGAAATCGGTGAGAGAGCCTCTCCCTCGTCTCCTCGAGGCCCGGAGCGGCTGATTTACGAGCTCAAACGAGAAGGCCTACTCCCTTCTTCTTAACCGCCACATGTTGCTCCTCCAACATATCGAACGCGGAGCTCTGAGTCGGTTCCGATAATGTTGGCCTGGGTCCAAACTAAGATTTACAAATCCACTTGTCTATACAGTACACATGTTTTCAGCTGGCCTGGGTCCAAACTAAGATTTACAAATCCACTTGTCTATACAGTACACGTGTTTTCAGCGGCAAAGAATTACTGGCAACATATTTTAACCAATCGTAAATACTCCACGAAGACATTAAAAAGTCACAATATTAATTTATGCGCTGAAGGCCGTATTAAACAGTGATGCAATCTGCAATGTGTCTCCCAGTTGTAAATGGCTGAATTTCAAGAGGGCAGATTGATACCCCTGACACAATCAACAAAGTACTTTTTCGTTTTCCATTTAGTTGATGCTGTTGTACCCGAACAAACACACCAACAGTTTGATTGCAACTCCAGGAACCAAGATCTTCCGATATAAACTGACAACTTTACACTCGGGAGTTAAACAGGTTGATGAATATGAGATTTTTGACTGTTTTTTTCCCCCAGAGCTGCCCACGTGTCTGCTGTGTGTGTGTCTGACGGGCTCGGTATACTGTGAGGAGGTGGTCCCGGACATGACCTCAGTGCCCCCCCTGCCCAAAGAGACGGCCTACCTGTACGCTCGCTACAACAAGATCAAGAAGATCAAGGCAAAAGACTTTGCAGACATCGGTCAGTGTCAGCGCACTTTTGTTGGTTTGTTGTCCGTTCGTTGCCAATTCTGAGATGGTACAAATTGGCACGATACCATTCTAACTTACGAAGTGCCTCTCGTAACTGAGTTTGTTTTGAGAAATTTGAATGGCATTTTGCTCTTTGCATTTTGCATCAATAAAGTTATCCACTCAGATGAAATGTATGACAAGAAAGCGATGGTATTTTCGCATTCAGATTTATCTAGAGACAAGTGACAATATTACAGAGCATCCAAATGAACTGAATTAAAACCAGCCCAACAGATCGCTGCAGACTGCAAAAGTACACATTTACATAAGAACTCCAATTTTAAGCAGCCAAGAGTAGCCCGTTAGCTACCTTTAAACCAACCTAAGCTATTCAATCATTACACATTTTTAGCTCACAATGTCATATGGAAACTAGCTTAGGAATCATGCAATACCACTTTTCAGGAAAATAATGTTTTTTTGTCCAAACTCTCCCAGAGGTCACTCTGCAAGGCCAAGCGGTTTCCCAGACACAAAGCAGACAGGAATTCCATCACTGCAGCTTGCTGACCCATAGTGTTCATCATGCCTGAGGCGAATAGGTCTCGGTGTCCAAAAAAAAAGCTCATATAATCTAATTGCATGCATATGATATCCCCACGTTTCATTTCAGTCACGTTGAAAAGGATCGACCTGACAGGCAACTTCATCTCGGAGATTGAAGACGGTGCCTTCGCAAAACTAAAGCTGCTGGAAGAACTCTCGCTTGCCGAGAACAATCTTGTGAAACTCCCGATGCTGCCAGCCAAACTGACATCCTTCAACGCTAATCACAACCGGCTCAGGACCGCAGGAGTGAAGGCTAACATTTTCCAGGTACCGCGTCGGAACGCAAGCACGCAGAAACCATTAGCACGGTTGGAATATTTTACATGGATGTCCCAAATCATAGCAGTGGAAGCAAATTAGTGTCAGGCTGACTGTCTGTATTTGCATTATCATATCGGCATGTTGAATTACATCTGACAAAGGGGCGACATTGGCTCAGGCAGTAAGAGCAGTCGTCTGGCAGTCGGAGGGTTGCCGGTTCGATCACGCACCGGGTGTGTTGAAGTGTCACCTGAGCAAGACACCTAGCCCCCAAACGCTCCCGACGAGCTGGTTGGTGCCTCGCATGGCAGCCAATCGCTGTTGGTATGTGAGTGGCATGTATGAACAGGTGAATGAGAAGCATCAATTGTACAGCGCTTTGGGCGGAAAAAGGCGCTATATAGATGCCGACCATTTACCGTTACAAAGGAAATGCATCCTTTTCTGCAGAAACTCACAAAACTGGCATACCTCTTCCTGGCCGACAATGAACTGGAGGCAGTCCCACATCTCCCAGAGACTGTGCGCACTGTCCATCTACAGGTACGTGCTCATAGCCTTAACCATTACATTACATTACATTACATTACATTACATTCACTGTGCGGCCTGTAGCGTAGTGGTAAATGACTGGGACACGCAAGGTCAGTGGTTCTAATCCCGGTGTAGCCACAATAAGATCTGCACAGCCGTTGGATAAGAGCGTCTGCCAAATGCCATTACATTACATTACATTACATTATTGCCATTTGGCAGACGCTCTTATCCAGAGCGACGTACAGTTGATTAGACTAAGCAGGAGACAATCCTCCCCTGGAGCAATGCAGGGTTAAGGGCCTTGCTCAAGGGCCAAACGGCTGTGCGGATCTTATTGTGGCTATACCGAGGATCGAACCACCGACCTTGAGTGTCCCAGTCCTTAACCACTACGCTACAGGCCGCCCTACAACCCACGTGAATATTCTACAATTCAAACTGTCACCTCAGTAAATGTAGCTAAAATGTGTTCATTTGAAATGCACCGTCCTCTCCCCCCTTTCCATCACTGTCACCTGCAGAACAACAACATCACCACAGTCAGCGACGAAACCTTCTGCAAGGGCAACAACACCCACTACATCCGGCCCAACATTAATGAGATCCGAATGGACGGGAACCCGGTCGTCCTGAGCAAGTATCCCAACAGCTTCACTTGCCTGTCCTCGCTGCCCATTGGCCGATACTCCTGAAACAACTCAGTAGAGGAAACAAAGGAAATCGCAAGCTAATTCTCCACAAGTTTTAATGGCCACAAAACTGCAATTTTCAAATGAAATTTTGTTTTCTTTTCTTAATAGTTTTCACTATTAACCAAGCCTCTGAATTATCTGGTTGGGTTGGGTATTGTGACATTTTGCAATAATATTTCATGTCACGTGTCTGAATGAATAGCAGTTTTTGTCCATGTAATTTAAATGTAAACGACTGGCCATGAACTCAGACAACAGATCTAAAACACGAGGGCATATAACCTCATCCTCTTTCTACTTCATGAATTAAATCTCGGGTGTTGAGCTGGCCTCCCAGCTTTCCCCAGAACTCTGTGAATTGCCTTCATTTAAACTGTTTGCAATCGTATAAAACATAAAAAGTACCTGACATGGGTAGGAGGGGATGAAAACAAACTCGTTATCTAGCAGTCCAAGTCTTTTGAGGTTTTACTTGAAACAGAATAGTGTAATGAATGGAAATTAGCCATTGTAGGCTTCCATTCAGTAAAAGGTCCCGCTTCAAAAAAGGTTAGGCATTGCTTGCCGTGATTATACTTAACCTGCGATGACATAAAATGCAATAGTTTAGGGATCGCTTCTACCTACGTGAACCCACAGACCAATCCGTGTATGGCTGTACAGCACAGCTTGTAATATGTTGGCAAATGTTCTACTTTATTTTAATAAAAAACTGTTTTATTACAAAGATTTTCGGTTCTTTTTACTATTCTCATAATGAAAAACCTTTTTTATACTTTAGCATGCAGCTGATCACCGTATCTTATGAGTGTGGTGAAAGAGAGCAACCTAAAGCAAGGGACACAGACAAGCCCTGTTCTACGTGCGCATCATCTGTTTGCATTTAAAAAGGAGGCCTTTACAGTCATAGATGCCCCATCCGGAGCGACTGGTGCACGTTGCCATGACATGCTGGCAACCATATTATTCCCATATTCCAGTAAATACTAAAATTGTTTCCAAAATAAACATGTGCCTTCAGTTTGCCGTTGCTGTCACTGCTCAAACACATCCTCAAGATGACAGGAAGGCATTTTTCCAATAACCGTAAAGGTTCAAATGAGTCAGACTATAAAATAATAAATTTATAAAATAAAGTGTCATAAACCTTTGAAATAATGGTAATGTTGAGAAATGAGTTCAGAATTTCAGCTTTTATTTCCTGGTATTTACACCTAGATGTGTTAAGACTACTTCGAACAAAGCATCTTTGGTATCCAACCACCCAATTTTTAGGTGAGCAAAAGTATTGGAACAGGGTATTTAAGTACATGAAAGTAAATAACACTTCATATTTGGGAGCGTATCCCTTGCTTGCAATGACTGCATCAAGCCTGCAACGAATGCATTGACCAAACTGTTGCATTCTTTTGTGATGTTTTTTCAGGCTTTTACTGCAGCCTCTTTCAGTTGTTGGTAGTTTCAGGGGGATTTTTCCCTTCAATCTCCTCTCAGGAGGTGAAATGCATGCTTAATTGGGTTAAGGTCTGGTGTTTGATATCGCCAGCCTATGGATTATAGCTTCAAAAATGTTTGAATTTGTCATTTCCGCGATCTTGTATAAATTATGCAAATAACCTAATTTACATATTTTGTCCATACCTCATCATAATCTCTGAAATTATCTGGAAGACCAAAGATGCATTTTTGGTGGAACATAATCTTGACAAATCTAGATAAAAATACCAGGAAATAAAAGTTGAAATTTGGATCTGCCATCTCATGTACATAAAATTGGTCATC
Source organism: Conger conger (assembly GCF_963514075.1). Classification (NCBI taxonomy): domain Eukaryota; kingdom Metazoa; phylum Chordata; class Actinopteri; order Anguilliformes; family Congridae; genus Conger; species Conger conger. Next base: position 7,380,065 of record NC_083773.1, read on the forward strand.
TGGAATGAAATGTGGATTCTTTTTTGCAATAAACTAGATGGGACAGGCTGTTGGACAGCCCCTGGTAGTTTGTCAATAAATACATGGCATTTACTCAACAAAATGAAGAAAAAAAAAAAGTGACCACTGTAGAAATATGCGCTGGAGGACTTGGTCTTCCCAAATACAGTGTAATTTCAGATCTACAAGTAGGTCACAATGTGGGTGCAAGTCTGTTTAAGCGATTAGGAGACTTGTCCTTCATGCTCATATTACAGGGAGTGCTTGTTATGTCTTAAAATTAGGCTGGTCACACTCTGTCTCCGTTCATTCGTTCTCTGCCCCGGTGTCCGTCTGTGTTCACGTTCCATCAAAAACCCGAGTTAAAAAAAAACAAACATTTTTTTAAATTTCTTCAAAAAAATGAAATTCTTTAACCAAACATATGTAATCATTCAGGGGGGGGGGACATCAGTCTTTCCCCGTTTTGTTGTACCTTCGAGAGACTTCAAAAAGCTTTTACGGGAAAAAGAACTTGCACTTCCAGCATCCCCCTCTGAGATCTCCGCCCGCAGACTACCAGCCTCACGCTGTGGGGCTCATACCCATCGTCTCGGGGGGCTTCCTGCCAGCAGCAGACATCCAGCCTGTTTTCTCAGACGGGTAACCGGCTGGTTCTATCCCAGAATGCACCTCTGCTCCAGGTGTCCTGTCACTTTGGATCAAACCACCGCACAACTTTATAAATGAAGATTCTGTTTTTTTAGTTTTTTTTTTTTAGTTTTTTTTTTTAGACTGTCACAGTGATTTATGACTAGTTTCTTCACAGCATCCGTTGACTATTCAACTTCCAGGATAATACCACCTTTTCAATGATTACACCATGTGTATGGTGGAATTAGCGCAATTATTTATGATTTACGAAAACCTGATGTTGGACGACATTACAGGACCGTAATGTTATTTTCTTGTTTTAAGCGCTAGGGCGTGTACAGCATCACATATCTCATTGTAAGATCCTGAAATTTCAGCATTTTTCTTCATGAAAAATCAAAAAATCTCAAATGGTTCAAAACAATCTTCAAGCATGTCTCGTGCTTTAGAAAAATGTTTGAATTTGTGCCACAGTGATGTATGACTGGTTTCGTCACAGCAAGTTTTTCCAACAATATTTGGATGAAATTCAGATCCACACGAAGGACACAGGTCACTGAGACAGGGCTGAGCTCTAGGGCCTGCAAGTGGAGGAGCCTCACCTTGGAGCCTCAGGCCTCCAGGTGGAAAAGCCTCACCTTGGAGCCTCTGGCCTGCAGGTGGAGGAGCCTTACCTTGAAGTGGGCGAACGTTCTGCTCCTGTGCTCCCACCGATTGGAGAAGTCCCTCAGGACCCGGAAAAAAAGCAGAAGGCTCTTCGTCTCCTCCGCTCTGAAATTTCAGAAGCAACACCGTCGGTAACCGTGCACAGCTGTGCCGGAGAAACAAGACCACACTTTTTTTTTACAGATATGCAAAATTGTTACATGCTTTCGTCACATTTTAAATTTGTCTTCATTTTTGTTGTTCAGTTTCCACCCCTCGGTCCAGGGGCGAATGTGACACTGTGAGAAGTTTCCATGAGGGGCTCCCAGGGGCCCGAGGTTGGCCCCGCGGAGCCTGCAGTCAGCAGGAGATGCCGTTCAGCGCAGACGGAAAGATGGAGAGCCTCTCCATGGAGCTCCGCCAGTCAGGGGGGAGGAAAAGCAGCAGCAGCCTTCTCATCCCGACAAACAGGCTCACTCACTCATCCCTACAAACAGGCTCACTCACTCATCCTGACAAACAGGCTCACTCACTCATCCCTACAAACAGGCTCACTCACTCATCCCTACAAACAGGCTCACTCACTCATCCTGACAAACAGGCTCACTCACTCATCCCGACAAACAGGCTCACTCACTCATCCCTATAAACGGGCTCACTCACTCATCCCTACAAACAGGCTCACTCACTCACTCATCCCTACAAACAGGCTCACTCACTCATCCCTACAAACAGGCTCACTCACTCACTCATCCCTACAAACAGGCTCACTCACTCATCCCTACAAACAGGCTCACTCACTCACTCATCCCGACAAACAGGCTCACTCACTCCCTAGAGAGGCTGACTCACCTCACCATCTGTACTGGCAAACCACAATTAAGAACAGGTTCAAAAATAATATTTCATTGTGGTTTGGCAAGTCGAGGATATTTTGCAGAAATGGAAGGAGACCAGTATGGTCTTGAAAAAATGCTGTAAAATAAGAATGCTTTCAAAAATAGAAACGTTAATAGTTTATTTTGATCAATTAAGAAAATGCATGAACAGAAGAAGTGAATGAACAGAAGAAAAATCTAAATCAAATCAATATTTGGTGTGACTACTCTTTGCCTTCAAAACAGCATCAATTCTTCTCGGTATACTTGCACACAGTTTTTGAAGGAACAGGTAGGTTATTCCAAGCATCTTGGAGAACTAGCCACAGGTCTTCTGCAGATTTAGGCAGCCTCAAATGCTTCCATCTCTTCATATAATCCCAGACAGACTCGATGATGTTGAGATCAGGGCTCTGTGGGGGCCATACCATTACTTCCAGGAGTCCTTGTTCTTCCTCACGCTGAAGATAGTTCTTAATGACATTGGCTGTATGTTTGGGGTCGTTGTCCTGCTGCAGAATAAATTTGGGGCCAATCAGATGCCTCCCTAATGGTATTGCATGATGGATAAGTATCTGCCTGTACTTCTCAGCATTGAGAAGACCATTCATTCTGACCAAATCCCCAACTCCATTTGCAGAAATGTAGCCCCAAACTGGCAAGGAACCTCCACCATGCTTCACTGTTTCCTGCAGACACTCATTCTTGTACCGCACTCCAGCCCTTCGGCGAACAAACTGCCTTCTGCTACAGCCAAATATTTCACATTTTGACTCATCAGTCCAGAGAACCTGCTGCCATTTTTCTGCACCCCAGTTCCTGTGTTTTCGTGCATCATTGAGTTGCTTGGCCTTGTTTCCATGTCGGAGGCATGGCTTTTTGGCCGCAATTCTACCATGAAGACCACTTCTGACCAGACTTCTCTGCACAGTAGATGGGTGGACCTGGGTCCCACTGGTTTTTGCCAATTCTGAGCTGATGGCACTGCTGGACATCTTCCGATTGCAAAGCGAAGTAAGCAAGCTGCGCTAAGCTTCCTTCCACTGTGTCTACAGTCCTCAACGTTGGCCGTTTCTTTGTGCTTCTTCGACAGAGCTTGGTCAGCACATCTGGACACCCCTGTCTGCCTTGAAATTTCTGCCTGGGAGAGACCTTGCTGATACAGTATAACTACCTTTTGTCTTGTTGCTGTGCTCAGTCTTGCCATGACTTCTGACATTAAGCTGTCTCCAGCAACCTCACCATGGAAGCAGAGTTTGGCTGTTCCTCACCCAGTTTTAACCCTTACACAGCTGTTTCTGTTTCAGTTAATGATTGTGTTTCAACCTACATATTACATTGATGATCATTAGCTCCTGGTATAACTGGTTAATCACACACCTGACTACATGCCTACAAAATCCTTGACTTTGTGCAAGTGTTGACAGAAGAATTGATGCTAGTCTGAAGGCAAAGGGTGGTCACACTAAATATTGATTTGATTTAGATTTTTCTTCTGTTCATTCACCTTGCATTTCGTTAATAGATAAAAAATAAACTATTAACATTTCTATTTTTGAAAGCATTCTTACTTTACAGCATTTTTTTCCACACCTGCCTAAAACTTTTGCACCGCACTGTATACAATTTTAATTTGCCATTATAAAAAAAAAAAAACCAAAGTGACATACAGTTGATTAACTAAGCAGGGGAATATCTTCCCCTGGAGCAATGCAGGGCCAAACAGCTGTGCGGATCTTATCATGGCTAAACTAGGGCTTGAACCACCAACCTTCCGGGTCCTAGTCATGTACCTTAGCCACTGCACTACAGGCCTTCAGTAACATCACATACGTCATACTGTGGAGAGATGCAGCAACAGCTGTACCTAACACTCATGCTGGTTAGGATACAAATAATTTTGTATTTTTTCCCATGATCATCCATACATAGGTCTTGAAAATATAATGCATACAGATATTCATGCCAAACATTTTTTTGAAAGAAATATAGCCACTCATTCTAGAGACAAACCATTGAGGTTGCATTATAACGGATATTATTTCATCCCAGTAAAATAAGCCATTTTATGCTCAATGCACAGCAACCCAAAATAATGGTAATGGAAATAATGGGCAATAATGTGTATTTCCAATTGTGTTTCATAAACAGGTCATTTCTTTTATTTTATTATAATCATAAAAGGAGATTTTATCAGAACCTTTAAAATCAACTTTTATTGCAAATTAACAAGACAAGCGTAAAAACCCCAAAAGCACTCAGACTTGTGGTCAGACCCAGTATCTCTGCTCCTGCCTTTCCCCCTGCATGAGTGCCAGGGCCCAGTCTCAGACTAGACAATGCGCTCCAGATGTGCCTCAGGAGAAGCCAGTTAGTTACACAGACACGGCCGGGCCAAAGCATTCCTCCAGCGAGAAACAGCCAGTTAAACCTGTGACAAGTTTAAGGCCTTCCAACAGGCAGTGAAACAGACCAGCACCTAAAATGTCACATAATTAAACATTTTATGCAGGTTTCATGTGCAGTCTGTTTTGTATAAAAGTAATTCCCCTGTGTGTTTTTTTGTGTGCACTCATAACAAAAATACAGACATCCCAGATTGCGAATGAACAGTAAGCTTCATGGGAATATACAGAAACAAACAGTAATACAAGGGAAATTGTGGGGGTTATTTGAACAGACTGCATTTACGATTTCATATGCATATAGAAACAAACCTTTTACCTTATCGTAAATCAACATAATTGCAAAAATGGAGTATTTAGATTACTTTCATTAAATTAGTTTACTTTTCACATGGGATTCTCTCACTGAACAAAAGGAAAAGCAGGAATGTTGAATAACGCATTCCCTCTGATGCATTTCCCATGAAATTATCCATGCATGAGGTGCAAGAGTGCAGTGCACACGGGATGGAGGAACGCAGGGTCGTAATTCAACCGAATCGACATTGAATTGGCATGTTTTCACCACAACATCTAGAATACCTTATTTTGTGTACTTCTCCCAAAATTCCCATTAAAGGATTCCGTGAATTTAGCGTAAATGTTCCCACCTTTTGCACCCTAACCCCCGCCAGTCCCTCAGAGAATCAAGAGAGTCTCAGTTTCATGACTAAACACTAGACGGGCTGCTCAGTGGCTCATCCTGTTAATACGATGTTTTACTGTTCCCATGGTCCAGCATGGAATGTGGAATTTGGGAGTGGATATGGAAAGATTCAGCTCTGCCTGGGGGCCCCCCAAAATTTCTAAACACATCCCTGTAAACACACAGGGCCTGGTTCGAGTTAAAACGTAGGCAGTCAACTTTCCCCTCCCAAAGACACCCAGTTGCTGAAAGACGCATGAACCGTGTCACCGGACAGAACCCTCTCTCAAACCTGCAGATGTGACGCACCATCGAGTCTGCAGCGAAACACAGCCCTTCAGTTTCACGTGGCCGCAGCTCAGTCACATAATTATTCGATGCATATCACACATCGTTTCGAATGGCAAATGTCCATTTCCACCAGATGTTCCCTTTGAAAGCTGAGCGGCAGCACTGAAGGACGAAGCAGCGGAGTCTCAACGTCACCCCTCGATTCCCCAAAGTGAGAACACAAAGGCCCACATTGTATAGTTTTTGGGGGGAAATGACTGTAAAGGAGGCGGCTAAGTCTTCTTCTGTTCCAAAATGAAACGCAGCACTTTGGGGGGAACGATGGTTCCCCCACCCACCCCCACCCCCAACCCTGAGGAGAGCAGCTGTGAGCTTTCATTCACCGACTGACTTCAACACTCATACGTTTATAAAAAATATTAATATACAACACATCGACATTCCCGGATGAAAAACATTGCGGAGTAATGGCACGGGACAAGCACGCAAATATACCCTCCGTTTCGTTTGGTACCCACTCTGAAACACAGTGTGCCCTGTACGTAAACAGGTTCTCCACCCTCTCTCATGGACGGAATCACAGTACACAAAGTAATGAGGCTTTATACATTGTGGACAATTTCTTATATATCAAATAAATCCCATGATTAAGGTTCTTCTTTTTGCAGGTAAGTGAAAATGTGTTTTATTATATTTTATTGTATATTATTGTACACTCACCAAGCACTTAATTAGGAACATTTTTACTTTATTACACCTACTTATTAATGTGATTATTTAATCAGCCAATCGTGTGGCAGCAGTGCAATGCACACAATCATGTAGATACGGGTCAGGAGCTTGAGTTAATGTTCACATCAGCCATCAGAATGGGGAAAAAATGTGATCTAAGTGACCGTGGAATGATTATTGGTGGCAGACAGGGTGGTTTGAGTATCTCAGAAACTGCTGATCTCCTGGGATTTACAAACACTAGTCTCTAGAGTTTACAAAGAATGATGCAAAAAACTAAACAAAAAATCCAGTGAGCAGCAGTTCTGCAAACGGGTAGTTAATGAGAGAGGTCAGAGGAGAATGGCCAGACTGGTCAAAGGGCCAGACATGAAGGTGACAGTAACGCAAATAACCACACATTACAACAGTGGTATGCAGAAGAGCATCTCTGAACACACAACGCATCATAACTCTAAGAGGATAGGCTACAGCAGTAGAAGTCTAAAAAATAAGTCTAATAAATACCTAATAATGTGCTCACTGAGTGTATATTATGTATTAAAATATCTCATAAGCATGGAGGGGACTGTTCGCAAGGCTCATCAGGGATCATTTGGCTATTTCTTGGACGCTAAATAAAAATTAAATGGAAAAAAAAGATGAGTAAAACAACTCTTACTGGCCATTGGCCACTGCACAGATGATGCTTACCCGGATACAAATGTGCTGATATCAGTGAACTCACATCCATCCACCACAATGTTCAGGTCAGTGATTCTCCTCACAATAGAGCCATCTTCCCCCTACGCATGAGACGGTGTACATTACAGATTAGAAAAACCGCACTGTATTTCCAACACAATGACAAACAGAAACACACACCGCTTGCAAATGTACAGCCATGCACTGTATGAGAAATAAGCAATGTCTTTTTCAAGACTCAATATGTTACTTGGCAAATGTAGGTTTTGTACTTTCTTGAAACATAATGCACATTCAAAGAGATTCTTTACTGAAATCAACCATGCAACAACAAAAAAATATATAGGTTCTGTATACAATGTTTTTGTGTAAAATTAATCCAACTACCACCTCTAAGCCTGTTTATCCAAAAAAGGCAATATGATATTAACATTCAAGAGATTCTTTATGTATTGCATGTTTTCCGTCTTTACCACAAAACTTATTTTGCATGATAAACATGCCAGAAAACAAAAGATGAATATGCATTACATAATGGATATATAGATTTCTGCTGCCCCCTGGTGTTCAAGGACAGTTCATTCTTGGTACAGCATACATGAAAATCAGGGGCATTTTTACATTGATGTGTAAATTATTTATAAAAGATAGCGTCACACAATATGGCAGCTCCTCTTTTTCAACATCAAAAGCATAACTGGAATCATTGACGGAAGCCTAACGTATGTTAATATACAATTTCCAATGATTTTTTTTTATGTGATAAAAACTGGTGATAATCATACAAATAACCATACAAGCATTGTAAGACATTCCTCATGGCACAGTGAATGCCATCTAAAATAGTAGCTTCATACGCAGCTAGCTGGAGAGCTGCATAATCCCCCCCAGCTGAGCCGTGCAGCTGCTACTGAACACCACAGGACTGCAAACCCAACACGGCAGCCACAGGTGGACATACCAGAGGGGTCACTACTGCACACAGACTGAACAGTGACTGGCAGGGTCATATAATGGGTGACGAAATTAGCTGGTAACTCAGAGCTTCAAGGCCTAGGTCAGACACTGTCTTTGAGGAAGGGGGAAGGTCCTCCGCCTGCAGTGTTTCATTAAATACCCGGCTGAATGTACACAGAGTACAAGTTACCCTGGACAAAGGTATCTGGCAAAAGTCTGAATGTAATTAATTTATGACACCCTCCCTGGCTAGTGATATAAGCAGCATTAGAACTCAAGCATGAAGTTTATATCTGAAATACTACATTTCATACTGAAGTACAAGTAGACAAAATCATTATCAACAGCAGTGTAGAACATCACACAAAAACACGTTCTTACCAGGACTTCTGTGAGCTCAAACTCAACTTGAAAGTTCAAGAAATTGCAGTCACCAGAAACCCTATGCTGCTGCACAATTTTGGTCGTACCTAAAAGGTGGAAAAAGTCAAAATATGAGAAAATGTTTCAAAAAATATCTCACATAAACCCCACAGTTCACATTTACAGTTTAATGACACAGAGTGTTAGATTTGATTACAAAGTAATTAAAGGTACAATAGGTAATTTCGGACTTTTAACGGTCAAGAGAGGAATTGCAGTAACAAACACCTTCAGACCACAACACTGTTTATCCCTCCCCCTTTTCTGTGAACGTGCTGATGTTCAAACGCCATTGGTTGTGGCAATTAGAACCCAATTTCAAACAATGAGCTTGAAATATTGTACAGCTATACGATGTTTTGGTACAGAGTGCCGGCCTGTAAACTGCATATTTTGAAACCAAAATTTAAGGACTATAAACTCACCCTCTGCCTGTTTACAGTCCTTAAATTTACAATGGTCTTGTAACAATGTTTTAACACAAAAATCTTACCTATGTGAAATGTGATTTGCATGACTTACTTTTTTTTTGTTGTAATGTTACCAAACTATAAGGTGCCAAGTACCAAGTGATGATTTTTATTTTAGTTTTTTTCTACATTGCTCTCACCACTACCCACTGGAGGGTGCTATAGGAAAGGAGGCACGGAAAGGACGCAAAGAGGCAAATGGAGTATCCTCACGCTTTCAAGCCACGTCAGACATGGCAGTCATGGCGGAAGGCATGTATAAAATGCAAGCTTCCAGCAAAAAGGGAAATCCCACAATGCAATGCCCCATTTGGAAAAAGTAGAGAGGAGTGATTCAGTGCGCTGTCGAACAGAGAAGGAGGTGATATTTTGTTATACGATGAGCTTGGTAGATTCATGAGTAATCCGTGAGCACATATTGAGGAATGGGGAATGTGGATTAAGAACTGAGAACTGAACTTCAGTTTGCTACTTTACCCTACGCATGTTTGTGTGCTTAAGAAAACCTCACTAAAGGCGCTGAAAAGTCCAGCGATAGTGTTTTATAAGAGCAGCCGGGGTTTTCATTATCGCTCAAAATAAGCCAAGATGGACATGCCAACCAATTATTGCTGCCTTAATAGATTCCAATTACTTATTGAGCCATATGTGTTTAACTGCATTGAAGCATTGAATACATGCAGAACTTGTAATTTAGACAACAAAAATAACTAATTTTGCTTTATATACATTATGTGCAAACCTACAGCCCCAATTCAGCAAATATATATTATTCCATTACATTACATTATTGGCATTAGGCAGACGCTCTTATCCAGAGCAACGTACAGTTGATTAGACTAAGCAGGAGACAATCCTCTCCAGGAGCAATGCAGGGTTAAGGGCCTTGCTCAAAGGCCCAACGGCTGTGCGGATCTTATTGTAGCTACACTGGGATTCGAACCACCAACCTTGCATGTCCCAGTCATTTACCTTAACCACTGTGCTACAGGCCGCCCTAATAACTTAATTGTATCAGCAAGATCTGAGGCTGGAAGAAAAAACAGCATACACACAGCCCTCCGTGACAACTGAGTATGAGACCACTGCTAAACAGGCTAGATACATCTTTACCTATTCTCACTCATATTATTCTGCCAAATAAAACAAACCTTTAATCCAATTAAATGTTCTTCCTCCCACTCCTATTGGTTCTAATTTAATTAACACTCCTTTAATTAGCACAACTGCTTCCTCGAGTACCAGCGTCTTTCTTCCCACCAATTCTAAACACAGTACTGGGTCCATTTTCTACCTGTAGTTAATTGATTGTTCACCCTGCTTGGTCAGAAAATCCACTCACCTGCTATAGATCATTCATTAATTAGAGAAAATTACTGGAAAACCAGTAGCACTAATGAGCTCAAGGATAAGATATGAACATCCTTAACTTTGCACTGTGAGACGAATAACAAAGTCTAAGTGGACCATATTGTCTGTCTGTCTGTAACATTTGTGAAATAGTCCATATTATATAATCTTTGGAAGAAATATGTGCTAACTTTTTTCCAGTGTCTTCACTTCGCACTCTTTCAGTGCAATTCCGTTCATTTTGGTCTGTCTGGCCAGATCTTCCTCCAGTTTCTCCAGATTCAAAGCGGCATCATTCTCTCCCCTTTTGAAGTCTGGCTGTGATGTTCTGAAATGCATTTTTTTTTTTTTTGAAGAAGGGTGATGCCATTTTCCAACACTTTGAAATACATTCTAATATAGATAGACACATGTAAAGTCATTATACTAGCATCCAAATATTTTTAAAACGATAAGATCCCATTTAGCACAATGCAAAGCTTGTTAAAAAGTGAATGATGTAACTTACATAGTCCGCTGTACGTGCTCTCCAACGTGCGCCATGACCTCTCGTTCATTGTGTTCTTGTTGATTTTGTAGCATTGCGATTTCCTCCCGTAGCAATTTGATTTCTGCTTCATACAGTTGCTCCATAGTTTCAGCCACGGAGCCGCAGGGACGGGTAGTTGACATTAGAAATGACAGCTAACTGCTTTTCGGTTTTCGCTTAACAAAATAAAAGCGAGCAGAGTTCACCAAGCTGACATTCCTCTAAATCCTTTGCAAATGTCAGAAAACGTACGTAATGTGAACTATGATATCTGTTACCTTGTAACAGTTACTCTGTATCTTGCTAATTGGCTATCGTTACTATGATATTAAAAAAATTACGCACCTAAATACATGTCACATAAAGATAAATGCGTCGTTTTTGCTCGTCTGTATAACCAGCACCATAAAAAGGGATGGATTCAAATAATATATTATCAAGCAAACTTACTTTGCTGCTCGTACAAAGCGATTTACATGTCGCGCCGAAAGTGGAATCTACCATTTGTACTGTACAACACAGGCGGGGGGTGTCGTGACGCTCCTATATTACTCTTTATTAAGAATATTTGAATAGAACATAAATCCGTACACAAACCTTGGTTGGTTTACAACGAATTGTCAGTTATAATCAATAGCCATGGTATAACAGGAAACAATCGGGCATATTGTTGTTATTTACTTTCCCATCTCCCCATGTGTTTATGTAACTTTTTGGAAACAAGCCACCAAAGAAAAAACTGCTTAAATTGGACTGATTTTCATGGTAGTTTGTTCACACTTTGCTGTGACATTTATATGAATGAGCGAAAGTTACAGATTTTATTTTTTATTTTTTATTTTACTGTTGCATTTTTTATTTACATTTTCTTGGAGCAGCACATCAAACGGAACCTTTTACTAGCGGAACCCATAGTACTGTGTTTGTTAATGTAGAGGGACTGTTCCTTTCGAGCACAACGGGTGCTCTGGAATCGTGGGATAACATGTGTGAATGGACTGAAATGTCAACGTGAAACGAAATTGTTCCTAGCTAGTTAACAAGTTGGGTAATTCTAAATCGGTACTGTTATTGAAACGTATGTCTTGTATTCTATGAATCTGTCAGCCAAGGCAAACCGTGTGAAGTGTGGTAAGCTGGTTGGGTGAAGCCATATTTATTTAGAGTTGCACATTAAACTGTGCTAGCTAGATTGTAACTTTTTACCGAGAAATACCGAGGTATGAAGCGCTTGTACATCGGTGGATTGGGCCACGCAATTTCCCAAAAAGATCTGAAAGACAGATTTGGAAAATTTGGCGAAGTGTCAGATGTGGAAATCATAACAAGGAAAGATGAAACGGGTAAGTAGTAGTACACGAGTAGTGTGCAGTGTAGCTCTCTCGTTGTTACTTTTAAAGGTCTAACACTAAATTATTTACTCATTTGTTTTTTCGTTTTCCATTAGGACTCCCTGTGAAGACATTCGGTTATATCAACATTAACATCTCGGATGAAGCTTTAAGAAAATGTATGTTATGATGTTTTTGCTCTAAGTAATTTACTTTGTATATGAAATGGTAGATTCAATTTGTAAATTTGTTTCTTATCGTGTTTCCATCTTTTAGGTATGACCGTATTAAATAAATCTAAATGGAAAGGGGGAACACTGCAAATTGAAATTGCAAAAGAAAACTTTTTGCAGAGGTATGTCATTCGAACTTTTTTTTATACCCAGTTTATTCGAAGGCTGTACAATTTTCCTTTGCCAGTGTTCTGATTTAACATTAACCATACCCTATTACGTTCCTGGAATATTTGTTCTGCTTTGACTTCTAATCTGATGCTAGATGGAGAATTTGAATGTGGTTTCTTGCATTGAAAATAATCCCACAGTGTTGTTTTGCTTGGAATTGCATGGCCAAACTTGAAGTAGAGGTAGAATCCCTTAGCTTGTTCAGGACCCGTCTTCAAATTGTATTTTTTTATGTGCTCTGTTTTGGGCTATTGAGGTTTGTCAAGCAACTGAGTCCATTGTGAGCTTGTCTGTTAAAGAGGATATCGATCCATTTGATCAATATGATTTTGTGTTTGCGTTAATTGTAGTCCATCTTTTCAGGCTGGCAGTAGAACGGCAACAGGCGACCGAGAAGACTCAGTTTACAAACATTGAGCAAAAAGAGAAGTTGGTGGAGTCTTTCAAGAAGGCTGGCGTGGAGAATTTCCATATGAAAGCTGCAGTTCCCGGGACAGAGATTCCAGGCCATAAGGTATTTTTAGAATTGTGTCTCCTTGTGGATCAAAATATTTTCAATAGATTTTTATTTTTGGTGTATATTTGCCTCATGAGAGGAAAATGTTTGGGCTATGTCAAGGAGTAACTATCCAAGGGTCAAATGTTTTTGAATGCTATGGGCTTCCCAACTGTGGTGTCCTTCACCTGGGTATGTAATTTGTAACTCAAAATATTTCTATTCATGAGTGGTATATTAAATGTAAGCTAAGCAAATCACCTTGGAAAACTATCTAGGCAAATTAATAAATGTGATGTTACTTCTGAAACAAGATATTTTCAATAGAAAGGCCAAGTTATTTGCATATCTATACATCTGTAAATGTATATATCTAAATATTTACTGACAATCACCAGTTTGCAGAACCTATTTTACCTATTTTCATTGTCCCTTTTTTCTTTTGGCAGGATTGGGTTGTGAGTAAATTTGGGCGGGTTCTTCCAGTTCTTCATCTCAAAGATCAAGGCAAGAACAAGATATCCTTTTGTATGTACTCTTTCCTGAGTACAGTAGATGCATAAAACACAGTAAAACATAAAATGGGAAGGGGTTAAAAAAAAAAAAAAAAAATGCATACACTTCACTCGCAATATGGCAGGATTCGTTTAAAGGGATATTTCACATTGAGGGCTTTTGAATACCTTTTCACTTTTAATGTATATTTTCTTTTAAAAACTGTTTTAATGCACAACAAAGAATATTGTAGGTTTAGGTGTTGTTGACCCGCTGGCTTTCATTCTTTCACTTCCAAATCCAGTGTACTGGAGCACAGCCAACGGAACAGAAATTGTGCCTATGCCCAAAACTTAGACTGCACTGTATATCCTGACATCTAAATGTTTTTGACATTGTGTAACACAATATGATGTGTCATTGATTTGTCACTGATGCAACATCACAAATATTTAAAGATGTTCCCTTTACGTGTTGTACGTGGATGTTACCGTACCTTAACCGATTGCCACGTTTTTAAGTACGACCCGTCGAAGCACAGCCACAACATCAAGAGGCTGGAGAACGAGGCCGACGCGCCGACCCTAACACCGGTGTCTCAGCTGACCTGGGAAATCCTGGACGGCGACGATGACATCAGCAAGAAAAGACGAGGCGAGTTCCCCCCGCAGAAAGCGCGACCTAAGAAGATCCGGAAGGAGTCGCCGTGTGAAGTCACCGAAAACTCTCGTTCTGTGGCGAAGCACAATGGCCACGGCACGGAGCTTCGCGGGGCCTCTGCGGGAGATGAAGCGAACTCGCACAGAGTCAGCCGTTCTGGTGCAAATACTCTTTTAAAGCAGAAGGTGACTTCTCTAAATGGTCCTGCGCAAGAGAAGGAGAACCCCGTTCTAAAAAGGCAAACAAAATTCCTGTACGTGTTCGACAACGAGGCGGATTCCGATGAGGAAATCCGTACGCTGGTGGCGCGAGAGAACGCACGGACCAAAGACGCGGGCGTGGAGGAGGACGAGGACGCTCTGGAAGTGGTCGGGGACGACTTCGCCGTTAAACCCAGTCTGGGTTCCTGGGCCGGGCAGAACTCGAAGGGCGGGCTCGCCGCGGGAGGGTGCGGGGAGCCGGGAGACGAGCGGGAGTATGACTCGGCCGACACGGATGAAATCCTCACGCAGCGCAAAGCGCCCGCCGCCCCCGTGAAGCAGAAGGAAGCTGAGGCTGGTCGCACCCCGCCGAGCCCCCCTGGGGCAGCTTCAAACAAAAGCGACTCTAAACCTGGCGCACGCAAAAGGAAACAGAAGCAGGGAAGTGAAGTGCTCTCAAAGCAGCCAGCCTGTGTAACTGAGTCGAGAAAAGAGGGATCCGAGGAGTGTCAGGATTCCGGTTCTGATTCTGGTTCTGATTCAGAGGGATCACAGGAGTGTCAAGATTCTGGTTCTGATTCTGATTCAGAGGGATCGCAGGAGTGTCAGGATTCTGGTTCTGGTTCTGGTTCTGATTCAGAGGGATCACAGGAGGGTCAGGATTCTGATTCTGATTCTGAGTTGGATTATGAAACCATGGTGGCCAGTTGCCAGCGTATAGAGCTGTCTCTTGCAGATTTGGAGCAACTTGCGAAGGAGGCTGCCATGGCCGAGGAAGAGGAAAGTGGGGGTTGCCAAGAGTCCGATTCACAAGCTGGATCAGGACAAGGGGGCGCCTCGACGGCTCCACTAACAAAGAAAGGCACCACGCCGGAGGAGATTCTGGCGGCCATTTTGGAGGAGGACAGCAGCGATGAGGAAAGCGCGAAGGGCAAGGGGAAGAAAAAGAAGAGGCAGAACAAGAGCCAACCCCCGAGTCTCCCTGCTTTCCCGGGGACCAGGGCTCTTTCAGAGACCGCTCCAGCTGCTCTGCCAGGTCTCCGCCCGAAGAGGAGCGGAGACGATGAAGAGCGAGGGGCCACCGAGGCCAAGAAGAAACCGAAACTGGAACGCGCGCTCCCGTCGTCTGACTCCGGTGAGTCGAATTCGGGTGCCAGCAGCTCTGATGGTGACGAAGAGGAAGATCCCAAACGCCGACCGTCTGCAGGAGATACGGACGGATCTGCTCCTAAACGCGAGGTCTCATTGAACGGCTCTGAGGCCTCTAGGGCTGTGCCAGCGACTGAGCGGGCGGGGGCGACGGACGAAGCCTCAACGAAAGATTCAACGAGCGCGACCGCCAAGCGGTTAGAGGGGAAAACGTTGGCGTCGGCGGAAGGCAGGAAGCCTTCCCAGAAGCCGGTCTGCGCGGAGGACGTTCGGCAGAAGCAGATGCAGGATAACCTGAAGCGCCTGGCTGCACTGGAGCAGAAGCAGAAGGAGGCGGAGCAGCAGAAGAAGCTCATCCAAGGCGCCCTCTCCACCTTGGTAAGTCGAGCGTCCCGGTTCTGTGAATCCCTCTATTCTATGCGGGCGGCATTGGCACAGGCGGTAAGAACAGTCGTCTGGCAGTCGGAGGGTTGCCGGTTCGATCCCGCCCTGGGTGTGTCGGAAGTGTCGCTGACACCTAACCCCTAAATGACGAGCTGGTTGGTGCCTTGCATGGCAGCCAATCGCCGTTGGTGTGTGAATGTGTGTATGAATGGGTGAATGAGAAGCATCAATTGTACAGCACTTTGGATAAATGTCGTTGGTGTGTGTGAATGTGTGTATGAACGTGTGATTGAGAAGCATCAATTGTACAGCGCTTTGGATAAGGGTTGTTGGTGTGTGAGTGTGTGTCTGAATGGGTGAATGAGAAGCATTGATTGTAAAGCACTTTGGTAAAGACCAGCCATTTTCCATCTACAGTCCTTATAGGAGACCTGGAATCAAGAAGCATGTTTTGAACTTGCAGCATGGTTTAAACTTGATTAGTAATAATATTTAATATTCCCCCCAGGATGCACCAGCAGCGGGCAAAGGAAAGCACATTGTGTTTGACTCTGAGGACGAGGACGAGGGAGAGGAGGCTGCTGAGCAGAGCTCTGTGGAACAACACAAGCCTACAAAGAGTCTTTTTGAGGAGTCAGAGTCCTCCACAGAGGAGCCCGGTGAATTGGCTTCCGTCACTGGGGCGAAACAGGGCCTCAGGGTAAAGGTGAGTGCCACGTTGCAGGTGGGGAACCAGTATTAAGACAGTGCTTTGGCCCCTTTGTAAAGGTACGATAAAGGTATGATTGTTACAAGACCATTGTAAATCCCTTCCTATCATTGAAAAAGGCTCACTGACATGTTGACTCACCCTCTGCCTGTGTTTATAGTCCTTTTACATTACATTAATAGCATTTGGCAGACGTTCTTGGCATTTGGCAGATGCTCTTATCCAGAGCGACCTTAAAGTCCTTAAATTCGAGTTTCAAAATATACAGTTGACAGCCCGACGCTCTGTACCAAAACATTGTATAACTGCAATAATTCAAGCTCATTGGTTGAAAATTGGTTCTAATTGCCACAGCCAATGGTGTTTCAATGTCAGCGCGTTTACAGAGAAGGGAGAGGGATAAAACAGTGCTGTGGTTTGAAGGTGTTTGTTGCTGCTATTCCTCTCTTGACTGTTAGATGTCTGAAATTACCTATTGTATCTTTAAGACAGTGCTCTTTTAAATCAGCTCATTTATCTTGCTCCTAGCATGACTAAATAAATGAGTTCTAAATGTGCCACAGAAGAAGATGAATGAAAAACACCGAGCACGGAGTACAGCCACCTTTTTTGGTTAAAAAAAACTCCAAAAACTATATTTTGCAGGACTTTGAAAAGGAAATGGGCAGCAAGCTGTTTGACAGTGAAGACGATGATGATGATGAGGAGGCTGATGACGAAGACGACGGCGATGAAGCACGGTTCCAGATTAAGCCGCAGTTTGAGGGTAAATCTGGACAGAAGGTGAGCATGAGTAAATTACATTACATTATATTACGGGCATTTAGCAGACACTCTTATCTAAGTGCAGATCAAACACAGGGACAAGTGCGATGAGGACCCTAGAGGAAGGCACAGTTCCAAGTCCTAGCGCGATCATATAGATACAATTTGAACCCTGAAAGTGGTATGCAACTTACCAACTAGCATACCACGGTTGGCAGCTAGAATACCCCGAGCTAGAATACCCAGAGTAAATGGGTCTGCTGTGTTGGGAGGTTCCATAGCCAGCAGCCATACAGCCCTGTATCCTGCCCAGGTTACATTGCTGAAGTTAAGCAGGTGTGGGTTTAGTTGTTACATGGGAGGGAGACCTTCTGGGGAAACTTGAGTTGCATCTGGAAGAGGTGTTGGTGTGCTAGTATGGGGCACGTTTCCCTTTGGACAGGGTAGAAATCCAATGTGTCAGCATAGTGATTGGGGCAGTTTAGGCCAACATTGTTTCAGGGCTAAGAGCAGACGTCTGGCAGTCGGAGGGTTACCGGTTCGATCCTACCCTGGGTGTGTTGAAGTGTCCCTGAGCAAGACACCTAACCCCCAAATGCTCCTGACGAGCTGGTCGGGGCCTTGCATCGCAGTCAGTCGCCATTGGTGTGTGAGTGTGTGTATGAATGGGTAAATGAGAAGCATGAATTATGCAGCACATTGGATAAAGGTGTGCTGTGGACGGTGCTGTCCTTAAGATGACACCTGACTCTGTGTCCTCATTAACGGCTCCCGTGCCATTTGAAGTGATGTTAACCCCCAGGATCCTGGCCAAGTTCCCGTAAAACTGGCTCTTAACATTTCACCACCTAATCATACCCCCCAATCCCTACCCACTGTTTTGTTTTTGTTTTTTTTACTTTTAGTTGACCTGCCTGGGTAAATGACAGCAAAATAAAACAACGGCATTACTTTTGGCTGACGTATTCTCTTCCCAAAGCACCACTAGCACAGTAGTGTTCTTTATTTTGCCAATACTGTATTTTCAGCGTTCTCTACTGTAGCTAAGTGATCCACTCTTTTGTTTCCCGTCCTGTAGCTCATGCGGTTGCAGGCTCGGTTCGGGACGGACGAGCGGTTCCGCATGGACTCCCGGTTCCTTGACAGCGATGATGAGTCCAACATTCCAGGTGAGGCACATTGGGAACTATAAATGGTAAATGGTAGGCATTTATATAGCGCCTTCATCCAAAGCGCTGTACAATTGATGCTTCTCCATTCACCCATTCATACACACACTCACACACTGACACACCAACGGCAATTGGCTGCCATGCAAGGCGCCAACCAGCTCGTCAGGAGCATTTGGGGGTTAGGTGTCTTGCTCAGGGACACTTCGACACAGCCCGGGCGGGGGATCGAACCAGCAACCCTCCGACTGCCAGACGACTGCTCTTACTGCCTGAGCCATGTCGCCCAACGTAACTTAACATACAGTAAATCCTCAAATTGTGTCCGGGATTCTATTTGAAGCCGGGCCTCGGATAATAGCCGGGGGCATGGCCGATTTGGACAAATAAAGGCCGGCCCCCAAATACAAGCCGGGGTAATATTGCCTACCAGTAGGGCTATCAGTCCATGAGCACTAGAAGACATTGTTTTCGATTTAACTCAATGAAATAAAAGAGCTCTTCTTAATATTTTATATTGTTGGTTGGTTTAATACTGTTGCCAATGAAAAGTCGTTGTCCTACACCATGGGTCTCCAACACATTGCTCTCAAGCTACCAGTTGCTTGCCGCCCCCTTCTAAGTAGCTTGCCAAAGGCTGAAGCAGTATACATTTAAACACAATTGCGAGGCATTCCAGCCTACGAATTAAATAAAAAGTAAATCAGGCAAAATGAAAAATTAACTCAATTTAGGCTACTTGGCTACGCAATAAGGTTTCCATGTATTTACAGCACAGCACACGTTCAATGAATGAATGAAAGCGGCTGCCTTGGCTCGCAATAAACAGACAGGTGGAAATCCCGACACTCTTTCAACCACATAAAACTTAACAGTGAACCATCAAATACCCCCCAAATACCCCATACCAAATACCAAAGCGAAAATCTTTTGATAGCCTACCGGTATGCTGCTCCAAACGAAACGCATGTCTCACAATAAAACGCACTTTAGGATCCTTAACTTGCTGTTATCTATGCTAATTTGTTATTGTTCATGAAGGTATGTCTGGCAAGTTGTTATTTTATGGATTCTGGACTTGCATGTGATTTATTGTGTTTGAGAATATTTGCAATAAACTAAGTCTGTTAAGACTGACACTATGACTTACCAAACGGTGTTTCCTGATTAGCCTACACTAATTGATTTCTGAACGGTTACAGGAAGTGTTGAACAGTGTTGGCCCACTTTAAGTGTAGCCTTTTACTTTATTTCTAAGAATAAAATTCTACAACAGAAGCCTAATAAGAAATAAAGGCCTGCCTCGAATACAAACCTGCCCCAAATAAAGGCCTGTGCTTTGTGCAGCCTAAGTAAATAAAAGACCCGGTCAGGATTTACGGTAACCCAGGCTGCACAAGAAAGCCCATTAGATCACATGAGGAGTATATTTTTTATTTCAGCGTGAAATTTATTTTATTTTATTTTCTGTTTTAATTGCTCTGAGATGCACAGTCTCAATCAGATCGGGTCTTTGGAAAAATCCTTGTAATTACTGTAACTACTGGAGGCTGAACATTCATGGAGAGTGCCTGGCAGCATCAGTGTATAAATCACACGAGACCGACTGTGAGGGATGGGGATAGGATTCTACTTGAAAATGCAGATTAATTTGAGATAAATAATTTTTATCATATTTAGAATTGAGAGCCGTTCTAAAGATACTGATCTCAAAGGGGCCTGAAGCAGCGTCTAAAGCCCATCTGGATGACATTCTGAGGGAGTTTCAGCACTATACGAGCTCTTGTGCCGTGCCTCACCTGACAGAGCCTCCTCCATTAAGTGTCAGTGGAAACAGGCCTTATTATCGTATTGCATTGTGTTGTATCTCTCACCACCACACAATTAAACACAACCACTATATTCAGACTCTCACACTTCACATTTACTGTTTTCACACATCGTGTTTCTTTCAGTCAAAGGAAATGATTATGATGAACTGAATTCCTTTTGTGTAGATTATTGGGTGAAGGATTTCATGGAGTTATTGTGAATGGAACGGGCCAATTTAGTTTAAGGAATATGATCATGTAATTTAGATCCTATTTGAATGAGAGGTTTCTTAGCCCGCAGTATTGTTGTTCTGTACCTTCTTTGAGTTTGTGCTGACCTCGGGAGGCTGGGGATGTTGTGCATTGGTGTGTCCCAGGTGACCCCAGGTTATATTCGTATTTGTCTTTATTCCCCGGCGGATCAGGGCTACCAGCTCGCTTGGGAAGGGCTTGCATGCCGTTTTTTCCTGGGTAGGATCATGTCTGCTTTGGCTGTGTTGGGCTGTATAAGGGATGTCCTAGGAGCCCCCTGGTCACCCTGATGGTCACCCACCCCCCCCACCCCTCATTGTCCCGCGTTGTGTAATTTTCTGTTATTTTGTGATCGAGTCCTGTCTCTGGTCTTTACTTTGTAATGTACAAACTGACAAAGAATTCTCTGAAACATTCAGGGAGATTCAGGTTCGGACTTGCCCTCTAGGATAACCACATGGAGAAGTTATTTCTGTTTCTGATGCATTGGAAATGAAAGGTGTTTCTGAGTGTGGTATAATAATCGGAAGTGACGTTTTCAGAAGAGACGTCCTCTCGCGCCGATGTGGAAGTGCAGCTAGAGGAAGAGAAGCAGAAGAATCTGGACATCTTACAAAGTCTCCTGAACATCAACGTCCAACGCGCAGCCACCAGCAAAGAAGCAACCAAGAGCAAACAGTTCAGGCAAGCGTTTCCCCCTGGGCCCATGGCCGCTGTATCCCACTTTGTTTGTTTGTTTATTTTGTTTATTTGTTTCAAAAAGAAATCTGAGGATATTACATCATTTCGTTTTTTTTTTATAAATGACAATAATAAAGACCATTACATTTTGAGTTCAGGAGACTTCTAACTGAGCACCGGTGATCCTGTGGGACCGGGATTGGCTGTTGATTAAATTCGGTCTTGGTTAATTGGCTGTTTTTGTATCTGCAGAGATATCTCTGCCCTGCACTACGATCCCACGCGAGAAGAGCACGCCGCCTTTGAGAAGAAAAGCGAGGAGCCCAAAAAAGACAGGTACCAGAATTGCTTATCCCGTCCTGTCGGCACGGTAACGACTTAATCCAGCTACAGCAGGAAGTAGATTTAAAGTGAATGACCCCAGTTTTGTCAGGCACAAATTGGATTTCATATGCAAAATGCGTCTCTCTCTCATTTCTTGTTCATAATTTTTTGGGGGTTTTGTCGTTTAAAAAAAAAAAAAACTTTTCTCCCTTCCTTATGTTTGATTGGGCCAGGCTGTGTGTGTGTGTGTGTGTGTGTGTGTGTGTGTGTGTGTGTGTGTGTGTGTGTGTGTGTGTGTGTGTGTGTGTGTGTGTGTGTGTGTGTGTGTGTGTGTGTGTGTGTGTGTGTGTGTGTGTGTGTGATCAAAGCGTCAGGTTATTATTTTTTGCCTGTTTTGAAGTGTTTGTAATAATTTATTTTTCATTAAAGAACATACAAAAGTCTCACCCCCACACACTCTCTCTCTCTCTCTCTCTCTCTCTCTCTCTCTCTCACTCTCTTACTCTCTCTCTCACTCTCACTTCCTCACTCTCAACTGTAGCAAGGCAGCGAGACGCAAGAAACGTGAGGAGGCAGAGAAGTTGCCGGAAGTCTCCAAGGACATCTACTACGATGTGGCCGTAGACCTGAAAGAGGCTTTTGGATCTCAGAAAGAAAAGATTGAGATGAAACCGGCTGTAGCCTGGGATAAGGAGGAGGAGGCGGAACAGGAGGAAGGGGATGAAGAGGAACAGGAAGAGGAGGAAGAGGAGGAGGTGGAGAAGGATGCTCCAGAGGAGAAGGCATCTGTGGAGCTTTCTCTGTCCTCTGCGAATGCGAGTGCCACGAATGCAGAATCAACGGGCTTCCAGTTCTCATTCTTCGGAAATAATGCCACAGAGGATACTACAGTGAAAGGTTAATTTTGTGTTTTTGATATTTAAAAAAATGTTGCATATTTTACTTTTGGTTCAGTATTTTCTCTACGTTGTGGAATGGATGAGACTTTAAACAGAGGTCCTGAATTGTGGCGTCCTTAAAGATCCCAGGCTACCTTTCAAAAGTCTAAAAGGCATGTTCGCTCTGGTGTCCTGATGAAAGCTCAGCAAAACCTGGTTCTCTGCACCTGGCCAAGTAATAATCCCCTGTGTCTGACTCATCCCCTCACTGTGTCTGTGTCTCACTCATCCCCTCACACTCCCTGTTTATATTCCCCAATTCCTCACAACCAAAGTGCTCCATGGAGTAAGGCCTAATCGCCTGTAGCGTCACCCAGAGATTGAGGCTTCTCGTTCAGCAGGCCTGCAGCTTGTCTTGGAGGGCTCTGGTGCTGTTGTTGAACCCTCCCAAACGCACAGGATGTTTCCGGTTTGAAGCCACTTCTGGCGTATTTCAAATCAATAGGGGAAAATAAAAAATATGCACCTCCAAGCAACACAAATTGTGGTGGGGAAAAAAAAAATATATATATATATATATTTATATTTATATGCACCATGAGAATAGTATGCTCTTCCTATCTTGGCCCTATGGTGCTGGGGTTGTTTTGCTGCATCCAGACTCTTTATTTGGCTATTCATTTATGAAACACTGTGTAATGTGCATTGTGGGGATTGTGACTGCACTATAGAACAGGTTGTTGTTTTTTCCTCTACCATGTTAGATGACTATAAGATCGAGATACTAAAGGGAGCAAAACAGCCGTGGCAGGAGAACCCCTGCTTTCGAGACAGCTCTGAGGACGAAGACGAGGACAAGATGGAGGAAGGCGCTGGAGATCAATCTGCTTCCGTCAACGCTACAGAGTAATGCTACCTTTACTGTCTCAGATTAGCCAATGATGCAGAGCGAAGCTACCTTTACTGTCTTAGATTAGCCAATGATGCAGAGCGAAGCTACCTTTACTGTCTTAGATTAGCCAATGACGCAGCACAATGCTACCTTTACTGTCTCAGATTAGCCAATGATGCAGAGCGGTGCTACCTTCACTTCCTCAGATTAGCCTATGACACAGAGCGATGCTACCTTTACTGCCTCAGATTAGCCAATGATGCAGAGCAATGCTACCTTCACTAATGCTGCTACAGAGTAATGCTGCTCTTGACTCCCATCAGATCAGCACAGATATATGCATTTCACTGCCATTTACAATCATTCTACCCTTTAAACGACAGCCCCCATTCCATACCCAACATATCGCCAAACCAAATCCCCCCCCTGCTCTCTCTTGAGTTGGTGAAGGCATGTATGTCTATCCTGGGATGAAATGGTCCTCTGAAGATGATGCAAATTTAATTGTAATTTTATAATCATATGTAATCTTTTCTTTTCAACGTAGGGAACCAGTGGTGGCAAAGAAAAGGTTTTTCTTTTTCTTCCAAGATGATGAGCGGTTAAAAGGTAGGAGTTTGAGCTGTTCCCCCCCTTCTGAGGGCTTCAGCTCTTTCAGGTGCCTGAAAACAATGTGGAACAGGCTCCACTGTGAACAAAAGCTTACAACCCAATATTTTCAGAAAGGCAAAATGCATGCAGATTAAATCGTTTTTCTTATGTTTTGGCTCTGCAGAGGGGCCAAAGATGTTCTGTAGATCAGCAAAGTTGGAGGACCAGAGGGAACACTGGGAAGTGAAGAGAACCACTCTGATTGAGGTAAATGTTTTAAAGGTGTAGGAGTACATAAGTGTTACTTCTTCCTTCCTTCCTTTTCACACATGTAAACAGGTTTAAGTTTAAGTGCTGGTGGAGGGAATTTATGATGTCTTTTTATATTTAGTCGTTCATCTGTTTCTAACTGTTTTACTCTTTTTCTGTTTACTCGAAATAAAGATTCAAATCGAAAATCAAAATGTTCAGTGGGCCGATGGGACAGTGCTAAACCTGTATTCATCGAGTAGAGCTGAAAAGCCTGGTATTTGAGCTCAGCCCGTTTCAGTCGTTGTGTTGTTTCATTAATAGGAGTACAGGAAGAAGCACAAGGATGCACGACGAAGAATCAAGGCTTCACAGAAGAGCTGAACAGAATCGCACAGAATGCCGCCAGATTTTTTTCTTTTTTTTGACGTTTCACGGTTCCTTGTCAAAGTAATTTGACCACTCAATTTTGGAACAAAGTTGTTTCAGTCAAAATCTCCAGTTGCTTCTTTTTTTTGGAAATAATTTATTTTTACCATTGCCTTTTTTTGATGGTTTATACAATGTTTGTATATAAAAAAAAATATGAACAGTATTATTTTCATTGTTGATGACAAATAAAATGGAGATCTTTCTACTTTGACCACTAGGGTGTGTTAAAACAGCGTTTGCAAGTATTAATTAACTCTTTTTCTAACCTGGCTTCACCACATGCATTCTAATTCCTTTAATATTTAACTATCATTTGAAACATTTATGAATAACAAAATCTCAGAGGGAGGGCTGTGTGTCGTTTGTCTGAAAATAGTGTCAAAATTGTAATTGCATGAAATATGGTGGTTATTCTGTCAAGTTTCCAACAATACCTCCACCTGTCTGGAAGTATGTCACTATTGCACAGACATACATTCATACATTTAGCAAGCACTTTATTAAGTATTTATTAGAGTTATTGGTCTTCTGCTGCTGTAGCCTGTCCATTTATAGGTTTGATGCATTGTGCGAAGAGATGCTCTTCTGCATACCACTGTTGTAATGCTGGCCATTCTCCTCTGACCCCTCTCATTGTCAACACATTTTTGCCTGCAGATCAGCAGTTTCTGAGATACTCAAATCACCCTGTCTGAGTCACTTTGATCTTGAAGTCAAGCACTCACTGAGTCACGCATTTCTGCATTTTCACCACGTCTGCATGCTTCCTGTTACTGCTACTTGATTTCCTGATTAACATTCGCATGGTGGTGTACAGGTCTACCTAATAGTGGTCACTGAATGTACATGGGGGGTCATTCAATAATTATTTTGATGAGTGCTTGCAGATTTGTTTTTTTGGATGAATACATCCAAAAATGGTATATCTAGTATAGTAAAACTATTTTTGCTATAGTATTGCATGTATGTTTATGAAAGAGGTGTATGCATTATTTGACTTAAATGGAAAACCTGAGCAGCGTAAATTACTGTTTTTGTGAAAGGTCTCTTATTCCCTTTTCGTATGGGTATATTTATATAACATTGGCATAAGGTTGCTGGTTGTAATCTGTTTCAGCAGTCTTGGCTATGTTACCACAGTGACTTTGCTACTTGCGTGCTGTGCCAATGGTGTTAAATCGCCCTCTGAGGACCTGTCCCAAAGCCATCAGCAGTGCAATATCCAGTCCTGCCCCTAATTTATACTAGTGGGACACCTCTGTGTGGTGGACTGCTAAGTAACTCCTTATGAAGTATCTGCTGTCACTGACTTTGAGGGTCCTGGTCAAGCTCCTTTGGTATGTCATTTGAAAAGTATTCCTGAGTCATGGGTAAAGTATAATTAGGAAATCACTTCAAAATGTACGTTCAGACGATGAACAACTTCAACCGGAACTGATACTTTGAATATGGACCTGGAAGCAAAACCCACCGCTTGAAGCTAAATGGTTGGCATTCATATAGCGCCTTTATCCAAAGCGCTGTACAATTGATGCTTCTCATTCACCCATTCATACACACACTCACCCACCAATGGCGATTGGCTGCCATGCAATGTACCGACCAGCTCGTCAGGAGCATTTAGGGGTTAGGTGTCATGCTCAGGGACACTTCGACACAGCCCGGACGGGGGATCGAACCGGCAACCCTCCGACTGCCAGATGACTGCTCTTACTGCCTGAGCCATGTCACCCTATAAACTAAACTAAACCCGGGGGGAAGACGGAAAATAAAACCTGTTCCTCCCTGCACAGGATTCCCTGCGGACTGCAGTCAAATCTGTTGTGTTTCCTGCTCGGGTATGAATGATAGATGGCCTGGATGATGAGTTCAGCTTGTTAGTCCTGCAGGTTCTGTCTTCAAGGAGAATCTCCCCGTATCTAACAGGAAGCTACACAGGTAGTTCTGTGTTCCTTGTACCTCTCATCTGGACCACTGTAATGGCTTACTGGCCTGGCCACTACAACCGGGTCCAGAATGCTGGTCGTCAACTTGCCTAAATGCACACGTGGCACGCCAAATTTGAACACCCTTCACTGGCTTCCTGTGACAATTACGATTTATCATCCAGCCATACCAAGCAGTGGATGGTACTGCCATTCTTCACACAATGATTACTGTGGTAGAAAGTTATTAGTCTTTATCGCAATCCAAGGACCGGAGTTAAGTCCGGTTTTGTGAACAGTGTCATAAGAGGTTTTTACTAATTACAAAGGAGATTTAAACTCTACACTTACATCAGAATTTGAAATCCCCATTAATTATTGGTCGACTGGTCTAGTCCCGTTGTGTATGCTGGTCTTCCCTTTCATGGCGGCGGTAAACGGGACGCTGTGGTTTCCTATTTCGTCGCCCCTGACATCACTGGCGATGTGTGTCGGGGCGTCAAATGTCGGGGGAGGAGGCGGCGACGAGCGCTCCCTGCGCTTACAACGTAAGCTACGACAGCTCAGCCGTATAGTGCTACGCCATTTTGCTGCAGTACGCCGACCCTCGTACAACTAGTAAACGTCAATGCCCACGCATAATAATGCTTGGAACGAACTTACGGGGTTATTAAAAGAAGACAGGATAAATGTTAAACTAAACTATAAATGATATCAAACTAGAGGACACAGACGCATTTAAACTAAATGACACGTATAATCAGGTAGTTAGGGCATGTGGTCAGAGGCGTCACGCAGAAATGCACGTAAACAGCTTTACTGCCTTTTGAGAGACTGCAGGCATGTAAACAAAAGTCGGCAAAACAGTCGGCTTACGTAGTTCAAGTGAATGGCGTGTGCAGTTGGGAAAAAAATTACAAGGAAAATCTAGACTATTGCAATGGTGTTGTAAATAAATAGACCCAAATATAAATGTGCTAAATAAAGTTTCACATTTTGGCCTATGACTGAAATTAAAAGTGTTACACGATTACATTACATTACATTACATTATTGGCATTTGGCAGACGCTCTTATCCAGAGCGACGTACAACAAAGTGCATACCCATAACCAGGGATAAGTTCGCTGAAAGACCCTAGAGGTAAGTACAATTTCAACTGCTACCTGTACAAGAAAGATAAGGACAAGGGCCATTTTTTTTTTTTTTTTTTTTTTGAACAAACAAACAAACAGAGCAAAAGTCACCAAAGTTAACTATCCAAACACTGCTTACCTAGCCAACTAAAATACTGATACACAAGTCACAGAGACAACAATTAAGGTTCACAGGGAGGTAGGGAGGGATGGGGAGAGGTGCTGTTTGAAGAGGTGTGTCTTCAGCTTGCGCTTGAAGGTGGGGAGGGATTCTATAGTTCTGACCTCAACGGGGAGTTCGTTCCACCACCGTGGAGCCAGAACAGACAGTAGTCGTGAGCGTGAGGTGGAGGTTCTGAGAGGGGGAGGTGCCAAGCGGCCTGTGGAGGCTGAACGAAGAGGTCTGGCAGGGGTGTAGGGTCTGATGATTTTTTGCAGATAAGCTGGGGAAGACCCTTTAACTGCTTGGAAGGCTAGCACCAATGTTTTGAATTTGATGCGAGCCATGACAGGCAGCCAGTGGAGGGAAGTAAGCAGGGGGGTGACGTGTGAGTATTTGGGAAGGTTGAAGACCAGACGAGCTGCTGCATTCTGGATGAGTTGGAGGGGTCTGATGGCAGACGCTGGGAGGCCAGCCAAGAGGGAATTGCAGTAGTCCAGGCGGGACAGAACCATCGCTTGGACCAGGAGCTGGGTCGAGTAGGGGGTGAGAAAGGGGCGGATTCTCCGTATGTTGTATAGGAAGAACCTGCAAGACCGGGTCACCGCCGCAATGTTCTCGGAAAGGGACAGTCTGCTGTCCATCACCACGCCGAGGTTCCTTGCACTGGGTGACGGCGTGAGTGTGGTATCCCCGAGGGAAATGGAGAGATCCAGATGGGGAGAGGTATTAGCAGGGATGAATATCATTTCAGTTTTACCTGTTTTACGATGACTAATAATAGAGCGAAGTCATCTCCCAGGCTACATTTAGTTACATTAAAATGGCTTCTGATGTTACTTCACTTTTAAATAGTTAGGCTATATCTTTGATTTAAAAAAAGAGCAACATTTGTGTGTGTTCTGCCTGTGGGAACAGGAAAAAAATAGAAAACAGAAAAAATACATGCTGCAAGAAGCCTTGTATCATGTAGAATTATACGTGTGTCAGCTGTCCAACACAAAATGGGGTCGATGGTCACTGTGAGCGTAAATAAAAAGACGTTTGAGTAGTTACGTGAGGAGTTGCTGAATTAACATGGTTACCTGTTACTAAGGGCAGGACAGGGCAACAGCGAACCACATGAACAGAGAGGGCAAATCTGACCTCTTCCTTCAACTAAATTCCCATCCCCCTACAGACCAGGGGCCTCATTTATAAAACTGTGCGTAGGATTCACGACAAAAGGTTGCGTACGCATGAAACCCAGGACGTGTGTACGCACAAAAATATTCTGATTTATAAAACAGTGCACACGCACGTCCCATGCCAGTTTTCCTTTATAAATCACAATCAACTCTAAATGTGGCACAACTTTGCCAGCTTCATGTCCCGCCCACAGTTGCCTATAAGTAGGCAGTGAAACACCGCTAATGAATATGCATTTCACAAAGACAACAATGGCAAATGCTGAAAAATGATTATTATGAGCAGCAGTGCAGCCAGGATGTGTCTCACAATTTAACCCCTCTCTCTCCTCATTCCCATTGATTCCCCTCTTGCCTCTTTTCCCCCCTCTCATATTACATTACATTACATTATTGGCATTTGGCAGACGCTCTTATCCAGAGCGACGTACAACAAAGTGCATACCCATAACCAGGGATAAGTTCGCTGAAAGACCCTAGAGGTAAGTACAATTTCAACTGCTACCTGTACAACAAAGATAAGGACAAGGGCCTTTTTTTTTTTTTTTTTGTTCTTTTTTTTTTTTTTTAACAAACAAACAAACAAACAGAGCAAAAGTCACCAAAGTTAACTATCCAAACACTGCTTACCTAGCCAACTAAAAATACCGATACACAAAGCAAGTCACAGAGACAACAATTAAGGTTCACAGGGAGGTAGGGAGGGATGGGGAGAGGTGCTGCTTGAAGAGGTGCGTCTTCAGCTTGCGCTTGAAGGTGGGGAGAGATTCTATAGTTCTGACCTCAACGGGGAGTTCGTTCCACCACCGTGGAGCCAGAACAGACAGTAGTCATGAGCGTGAGGTGGAGGTTCTGAGAGGGGGAGGTGCCAAGCGGCCTGTGGAGGCTGAACGAAGAGGTCTGGCAGGGGTGTAGGGTCTGATGATTTTTTGCAGATAAGCTGGGGAAGACCCTTTAACTGCTTGGAAGGCTAGCACCAATGTTTTGAATTTGATGCGAGCCATGACAGGCAGCCAGTGGAGGGAAGTAAGCAGGGGGGTGACGTGTGAGTATTTGGGAAGGTTGAAGACCAGACGAGCTGCTGCATTCTGGATGAGTTGGAGGGGTCTGATGGCGGACGCTGGGAGGCCAGCCAAGAGGGAATTGCAGTAGTCCAGGCGGGACAGAACCATCGCTTGGACCAGGAGCTGGGTCGAGTAGGGGGTGAGAAAGGGGCGGATTCTCCGTATGTTGTATAGGAAGAACCTGCAAGACCGGGTCACCGCCGCAATGTTCTCGGAAAGGGACAGTCTGCTGTCCATCACCACGCCGAGGTTCCTTGCACTGGGTGACGGCGTGAGTGTGGTATCCCCGAGGGAAATGGAGAGATCCAGATGGGGAGAGGTATTAGCAGGGATGAATGTCATTTCAGTTTTACCTGGGTTGAGCTTTAGATGGTGGTTGTCCATCCAGCTCTGGATGTCCCTCAGGCAAGCAGAGATACATTACATTACATTATTTCTTATCCAGAGTGACGTACAGTTGATTAGACTAAGCAGGAGACAATCCTCCCCTGGAGCAATGCAGGGTTAAGGGCCTTGCTCAAGGGCCCAACGGCTGTGCGGATCTTATTGTGGCTACACCGGGATTAGAACCACTGACCTTGTGTGTGCCAGTCATTTACCTTAACCACTATGCTACAGGCCGCCCTGTAGATACGGGCTGAAACCTGCGTATCAGACGGCGGGAACGAGACGAAGAGTTGGGTATCGTCCGCGTAGCAGTGGTAGGATAGCCCATGTGCAGTGATCACAGGGCCAAGGGAGCGAGTGTAGAGAGAAAAAAGAAGTGGGCCAAGGACTGAGCCCTGGGGAACTCCTGTGGCGAGGGGCCAAGGTGTCGATACCGAACCAGCCCAGGCAACCTGGAAGGAGCGACCAGAGAGGTAGGACTCAATCCAGTCCAGGGCTGTGCCACAGATGCCCGTTGCTGACAGGGCAGACAGGAGGATGGAGTGATCCACAGTGTCGAAGGCAGCAGAGAGATCTAGAAGAATGAGGACAGAGGAGAGGGAGGCTGCTCGTGCGGCATGAAGTGACTCACTGACGGAGAGGAGCGCAGTCTCTGTCGAGTGGCCCGATCTGAAGCCAGACTGATGGGGGTCTAGCAGGTTGTTGTTAGAAAAGAAGGAAGAAAGTTGAGTAGAAGCGGCTCGTTCTATAGTTTTAGAAAGGAAAGGAAGAAGAGATACCGGGCGGTAGTTCTGGATGATGGAGGGATCCAGGGTAGGCTTTTTTAGCAGCGGAGTGATGTGGGCCCTCTTGGAGGATGCCGGAAAACAGCCGGAAGACAGGGAGGAGTTGACAAGGGAGGTGACAAATGGGAGAATGTCAGGTGTGATAGTTTGGAGAAGAGAAGAGGGGATAGGGTCAAGGGCACAGGTTGTAGGGCGGTGGCAGAGCAGGAGTTGAGAAACATCAGAGTCTGTAAGGGGGGAGAAAGTGGAAAAGGAAGGGATGGGCCTAGAGGGGGGGAAGGGCACAGTGAGGGGGGTGGTGGTTGTAAAGGATCTGCGGATGACTGTGACCTTCTCATCGAAGAAATCAGCCAAGTCATCAGCAGCGAAGGAGGACTGAGGAGGAGGAGGCGGTGCGTTGAGGAGAGAGGAGAAAATGGAGAAAGGTTTCAGGGGGTTAGAAGCAGAGTTCTGAATTTGTGTTTGTGGCAATTCACACGTTTTCTTCTAATCTCCCGCTCCTGTGGTCTTTACAGCTTTCCAGTCTGCCATTTTGGGAAGCTGTTTGGTCTGTTATTTGTTCTGTCGACCCTGGTGTTGCTCCTGCAATTCCCCTGCATCATCCTGGTGAATGAGGTGTTGGGTGGAGACCCCTTATATGTGAGTACCTCACCACTGTGCTCCACACCCAGAATCCAATCACAGCATGTGTATTTATATCCCAAACCCCAAATCCCAAAATAGCAAAATACAGTACTGTGCAGAAGTCTTTGGCACCCTAGACTTTATTATACATATGTTTATTTTTGTGTGTGTACTTGTATAAAAGAACACATTTGAGATTTCCAAATATTCATTTTCCAAAATATTTAATTTTACAGAGACATTTTTGTATTTAATTTTAAAAAGTGACATATTACTGGAAGCAATTGACTACTTTTTACATAAAAATGGCTGTCTGAGATCAGAAGCAAGGAGCCAACCAAAGTCTGCAGAAGAACTGTGGCAAGTTCTCCAACATGCTTGGAGCAACCTCCCTGCTGATTGTCTCATAGAACTGCAGGACAGTGTTGGCTATCTCAGAGAAGAGATGCAGTTTTAACGCCGAAGGGTGGTCACAAAAAATATTGATTTGATTCAGTTTTTTACTGTTCTGCCAAATTACTAAAATGTAATGTAAAATGTATAGTCGGTTTATTTAGGACCTTTCATTGAATTATTTTTGAAAGAATCTTATCTGTACAGAATGTTATACAGGTGCCTAAGACTTTTGCACAGTACTGTATATTACATCCTAAGTTGCCATACAGGAGGGCACTATATTGCTGCGTTGGTAACATGAACTATTATCACATACGACAGTCTCCACTGACTCGGGCAAGGTAATTCAGACCTAATGGTGAGATAAACAAAGTCGACACAACCTCCAACTCGACTGACGATGCCAGAATACAAGAGGTGAACAAGCAATAGGTACACCATGGCGACTACCAAACTTTTTATATTTATTTTTTGTCTTTTATTGTCTTTCGGCACTTGTGCTTAACTTAAGTCAAGCACGTAAGATAAGCATGTAAGATAATGCCTTCTCTGGAGACAATGAAGACCAACCCCAGGATGTCCCAGGCTCCCCTACAAAGGACACTTAGGCACCCCTAAAAGTGACACTCAGAAGGTCTGCTGTTTTCTGACGGTGCTTTCCCCAACCCACTGGTTCATGGCCATAAATGGTGGCCATGCTTGTTAAAGAAAGGATTTTTGGGGGGTTCAGGCTTGGCTATTCCTATCAGGTTTATGTGACAGTGTCTCTGAAAAAACCTTCCAAGTAAAATTGACACATTGAATGTACTGGGTGGAGCGGGTACACAGTATATATATATGTATATTTATATATATACAGTATATAATCTGAAGAAATATGTCATGTTTGAGGTTGTACCATTTAGATATCAGGTTTGCTTCTGTTCAATTAGATATTTACTCTAAAAGCTTTTTGACCTGGGGTGCCCAAATCTTTACACACTACTGTATGTTATCTGCAAGTAAAGGAAAGCGCTTATTATTTATATTGCCATGCACTGTGGGGGGGCAGCACGGATGGTGCAGTGGGTAGCACTGCCGCCTCACAGCAAGGAGGTCCTGGGTTCGAATCCCTGTCGGCTGGGGCCTCTCTGTGCGGAGTTTGCATGTTCTCCCCGTGTTCGTGTGGGTTTCCTCCGGGTACTCTGGTTTCCTCCCACAGTCCAAAGACATGCACGTTAGGCTGATTAGTGAGTGTGTGAGTGTGTGAGTGTGTGGTGTGTGTGCCCTGTGATGGACTGGCGACCTGTCCAGGGTGTATTCCTGCCTTTCGCCCAATGTATGCTGGGATAGGCTCCAGCCCCCCTGTGACCCTGTTCAGGATAAGCGGGTTAAGATAATGGATGGATGGATGGATGGATGGATGGATGGATGCACTGTGGGGTATTTTGACCAGCTTTCATTTAAAAATATTATAATGCTCTTAATTACACTTTAATTTTGCACTTGAATGCATACAGCTCAGTTTAATATTAAACACTGTTGCACCTTATTTCCTTTAATTTCATCGCAGAATACAAATATCCACATCTGAACGTAAAGGCAAATTCATACATTTCAAAGATAATACATATTATTTTGTTTGTGTTATGCCATGGGTATGGTGTATAGTGAAATCAGTATAATTATTTACCATATCTTTGGAGTCGATTTTCTCGAAACCTTATTTTGGATGATATTACAGGACCAATCATTTTTGTTATAAGCTTTAGAGGCAGATACAGCATCACAAATCTCATTATTAGATCCTGAAATTTCATAATTTTTATTCATGAAAAATCTGTGTTGATAAATGCAAACATGTCTTATTTACAATCTGAAAGAAAGTATGCAAATGAGCTAATTTACATATTTTGTTGGAATGTATCTTTTCAAGTCCATACCTCATGATAATTGAAGTATGGAAGATATAATGCAAAGATGCATTTTCGGTGCAACATAGGCTAATCAGTGTGTACCAACTGCATTGCAATTGTGACAAGATCAAGCCAAAATGTGACCAGCAGACATGGTATCAGAGATATCATGTTATGTTGAACCGTTGGTACATTCTTCAATTATCGTTCTAGATCTGTAACTGTTCCTAGTCACACGTGCAGAGAATGCTAATATTGCAAACACTCTTGATTTATTTCAGTGGTAGTGTACATTCTTTGAAATAAGTAGTGTCTTCTTTTCTGATAATATTGCTGGGAAACATGCCTGTGTATGTCATTTTCCAAAGTCAAGGGTCTATTTTGTGTGACAATGCAGAATGATGGAGCTAACCGTAGATAGTTTTGTCAGTGTCAGACGGTGGTAGACTGGTTTACCAGTTCAGACACGTTGTCGCCCTACCCTACTGTTTCTGCACGGCCTACCCCTGGAGGTGACCTCATGAGTATGAATGGGTAAATGAGAGGCATCAATTGTACAGCGCTTTGGATAAAGGCGCTATATAAATGGTAACATTTACATTTACATTTAGTAATGATCCGTAGTTTACCGACCTGTTTTTGTTTTTCGACTTTTACCTCTGGATTCCGATTCTCTCGGATTCGCCTGTTTTTTTTCGACCCTTCGCCTGTGACCATGACTACAATTTGGATTATCTGTATTATACCTGTTTGCTGGAGATTTGACCCTGTTTCAGGTCTATTGATTACGAACTGCCTATTCCCTGCTGTTCCTGTTTGCTGGCTATTGACCTCCACTTGTTTAACCTGCTGCACTTATAATAAACACTCTGAAAACTACTCCTGGTCTTTGCTACAGGATCCTGGTGTTCTACATTCCTGATATTTGGGCTCGGATAACTGAATTGACTTTTTAGACATTGGCGCATTACGGACAAATTTGGACGGAAGGTGCTGACTCCATTGCCTGAAAACCCCAAGAAAACAAAATACATTTTTTGAAAAAATATGCCACTTTTTCTGAACGAAATCCCAGAGAGTAGAGGCTATTTAAAATGCACTTTCTTTGTACTTTCCAGAACAAAATGGTTTAAAAATAATGAAAGTAGCCTATATCCTACCACTTTAGGATGCAGATCTTAGAATAAATTGTATCTGCAGTCTATCTGCACTATCAGAGGACAATGGTTTTTCGAGAGGTATGTAGACACATGTTTATTTGTGATTCACAAGTGACGAAATGCATTTTGATAATATATTGCGATCTGCAAGTGAAAATCCTCGCAAATCGCTTTCGCCCCAGAACAGCAAGGAAGCAGTGAATTGGCACAGCTTTGAGGGAGGGTGTGGGTTGCCAGCATGCAAGTTTGTTTCACCAGTGCGACCACATGCGGAGAAAGATGCTGTTGGAGCATTGTGTTGCTGTGTCTCAGAGGTGCTCCATCTGTCACACGCTCACGCCTGCCATAGTTTAGTATTGACACTGCTCATCTCTATGAGGGTTTGTCTTTAGGTAAAGGTTGCATGTTGTGTTTAACTGTGTGATCAGAACAATAAGTACACATGCAGGGATGCAAAGTTCAGCAAAATAAAGTTTTGATAGCACAAGAAGAACCGTTGCAATGTTTGACAATAGAAAAAATAGATGAAATAACACCCAACAAGATAAGTTCCTTTTGAGATCCTTTTGATAAGGGTTCATCATTGTCAACATCAGTAACCTGATGAACCACTGTTATTAGTAGTAGTGCTATTTCTGCATGGCAAATACTTTACTTGTAGATGTAGTAGTGTAATAGAAACAGACCCAACTGTCATGACATGCACACTGCTTGTTCTGAGTAATTGACTCATTCATTGAAAGGGGCGTGTTCAAAATAATAGCAGTGTGGAGCTTAATTAGAGAATTCATTCATTCTGTGAAAAAACAGGTGTCATTAATTGTCCTTTATTAAGGAAGAAGGGAAGCAAATG
Source organism: Conger conger (assembly GCF_963514075.1). Lineage (NCBI taxonomy): Eukaryota > Metazoa > Chordata > Actinopteri > Anguilliformes > Congridae > Conger > Conger conger. Next base: position 7,416,190 of record NC_083773.1, read on the forward strand.
TTTCACACATTGTTATAAAATATTCATTCTGAATTGCTAAGTAAAATGAGCCATTCCAAACATTGTTCGGAGGAACAACATCATTTGATTAAAAAGTTGATTGGAGAGAGGAAAACATATAAAGAAGTGCAGCAAATTATAGGATGCTCAGCTAAAATGATCTCAAATGCTTTAAAATGGCAATAAAACCCGAAATAAGCGGAAGAAAATGAGCTACTACTGTTAAAACCGATTGAAGAATAGTCAGAATGGCAAAGATTCAGGTATTCATCAGCTCCGAAAGATCAAAGATGATCTACAATTACCTGTAAGTGCTGTTACAGTCAGAAGATGTTTGCTATCAGCAAGAATCCCCCACAAGAAGCCCCCGTAAAGCACCATTGTTGAAAAAAGGGCATGTGCAGAATCGGTTAAAATTTCCCAAGGAACACATCGATTGGCCCAAAGAGAAATGACGTAACATTCTGTGGACTGATGAGAGTAAAATTGTTCTCTTCGGGTCTAGTGGTCGTTGACAGTACGTTAGACAACCCCCGGGTACAGAATTCAAGCCACAGTACACTGTGAAGACAGTGAAGCATGGTGGCGCAAAAATGGGGATGTTTTTCATACTTCGGTGTTGGGTTCGTATACCAGGGATCATGGATCAGTTTGAATACATCAAAATATTGAAGAGATTATGTTGCTGTATGCTGAAGAGGAAATGCCCCTGGAATGTGTGTTTGAACAACACAATGACCCCAAACACACGAATAAGCAAGCAACATCTTGTTTCCGAACAAAAAGGATTAAGGTAATGGAGTGGCCAGCTCAATCCCTCAACCTCCACCCCATTGAAAACTTGAGGGGTGACATTAAAAATGCAGTTTCAGAAGCATAATTCACAGGAACTGTGGAATGTAGTTTGTTCATCTTGGGCTGAAATAACTGTTTATAGGTGGGCTGACTCGATGCAACGAGGATGCACAGCAGTTATCAACAACAATGGTTATGCAACTAAATATTAGTTCAGTAATTTGAAGTGAGGTTAAATCTTGAAAGATTTCTTCAGTTTATACAATTTGAAGAGAAGAGATTAATATTCCTTTTCTTTGCTTCCTGTAAAAGAATAACGCAGACTTAATTTGCTGATGCTTTGATTTGGAATTGAATGTGTAATGTTTCCACTACATTTGAAATATTGAACTAAAAGCTATTCAAAAAAATTTGCACTTTATTCACTTTTTTTTTACGCACTGCTATTTTTCGAACACAACTGTACCTAGCTACTTTTTCTTTCAGCAGGGAACAACAAGCCGTTATGGGCTTAATGCCCTGGGATTGTTATTGTGTCTTCTTATGATCGTATTCTTAAGTTGTAGGCCAATTAGAAGACAATACATTGCATTAATTTAGCAGATGCTCTTGTGAAAAGTAACTTGCAGTATAAGAAAGCACAAGTGCATCCAGCTAGTTCTGTGGGCAGCTATATTTATGTAATTACTGGACCTACTTGCAGTAGTTTGAAGACAAAAAAAGCTGACTACATTTTTTGCATGTCCATTTGTAATGTCAGTCACGTGACAAACTTCCACCACAGCACAAAGAAGCATTTAGCTAAAGATTAATTGACAATATTTCCATGTCAAACAAGGGCATAATAATAAATGAAGTGAAGAAATGGAGTGAAGACAGGAAACGAGACTGCACAGTCCAGCCAGCGATCGTCCCTCGGACCCAGTCCACCTGCTGGTTGTGCTGCCGACGCCAGGGCCGGCCCAACACCACAGGAATATAAGGCGACAGGGCCGGCCAAACACCAAGGGGACATCAGGAGACTTTGTGGCGTAGAAGGACAGCTCCTCTCGGTGCTTACCTGAGACCAGGGTCCCCACAGGAGAGGTGATGTTGTTCGACTTCCACCAGAGGGGTGCCATTGAGGGCGTTGGTCTGGAGGGCCGTGGCCAGAAGTGACGTGGGAATCTTGGGTAGAGCACATGAAACTGGCGTCAGCGCCCGAGTCCATAAGAACCCTCACAAGCTGTTGGGTTCCCTTCCAGGAAACTGAAATCGAAGGGGTGGAGTTCAAGGAGGAGCCCATCAGAACCCCCTTGCTTGCTGACTGAGGGTGGAGGGAGCGCTGGGACAGGAGATTGGACTGACATGGCAGGTGTGAGTGTGAGGAACAGGTAAACGAGGCACAGGTAAAATGAATGAGTGAAATAATGGATGGACAGACTACAGAAGGCGAGGGCGGACACACAACGCAGTCATGAGACACAGAAGGAACAGGCATGGAGCGTAGTGCAGTGCACTTTCCTGCTTTCCTTTCATAGCAAGCCAGTGCTATTGAGTGTCTTGTTCTTTTATTACTGACAAGAAAAACAAATCTTGTCTTGTCAAAGGCTGATATTGTTTGATAATATTGTAAATGAAAGAGACAATATGGAAACATTTTTGACATGCTGTAGAAATAAAACATGGAAATGTGTATCACAAACTTGTATTCTGATAATGAACTTTGTCACAACAAGGAATTACACACACTGACGCTCCTTGTTTTCTTTTAGTTTTGGCACTTGCTGCTGTGACGTCAGGCAGCGGAACAGACCCCTGTTCCACAGGTGATTTAGGTTGGGCTCCTAATTGATGGAAGGGAGGGTGACCGCAAACTGAAATTGGGTTATGGTAATCAGACCTACTGCTTCGGGGAAAAAGTTGATGCTTGCCGCACGTCGTTCCTAGGTACCGGTCAGTGACTCAGGGAAGTGGCCGCAAGTAGTAGGACAATGACTTAACACCCTATTGGGTTTTCTTTTATATCCATTAAACCTAATAAATTAAACTATGTGCGAAAGCACCAAGCAGGTGAGTCACCTGTGGAAACGGTGGATGTGTCCTGTGTCATCTTGTTTTTCCTTTTTTCCATTAGGCCCACAGCACACACCTGAGGTTAGGAATCTCAATAATTAAGTCTAATTAGGGGCATTATGGTTCGGCCAGCACACGACAGGCTTAATTTGATTAATACGGTCGATTATTAATTCATTTAATTCAGCACAGAGGGATTAATAACAGTCCTGGCAGTTCTTTGGCTGCTAATGGAGAGGCTGTTATATCTAGAAGTAGTTGTAGGGTTTATTAGCTCTTGGCTGTCAAAGACTGAAATCACACAACAATTTGCAAAGGGGCGTGTTCAAAATAATAGCAGGGTGGAGTTTAGCACCATTGTTGAAAACATTGTTGGGCAGAATCAGCGAAAATTTGTTCGGATTTTAATCCGGGACGTTCTTGCTGTGAGCTGACAGTGCTATCCACACCACCGTATATGGACCACCATGCCGCCCATTGTTACGATCGCTCGTAAATCATAACATGAAGGACACACACCAGTTTAAGGAATAACAAAATAGAATTTAATAAGACAAAAGATAACAAAATATACAAAAATTAGTAATGAGGTGTGTAGAGCTATGCGTCATGTATTTAATGTAGGTACATAAATTGAATGTGACTGGATACGTGTAAATATTAACCAGTCAAACAAAAAGGCTTGTCAGCATGGGAGGAAGCCCCAACTGCAGGAATGGCAGACGTCTTAAGCCAAAGCCTCCGGCCACAGGTGCACCTCATTAAGCTGATGACCCTCTTGTTCCTCAGCCAGCCACTTGAAAGACAAAAAAGAAAAACCAGAAACGGATACGAGCGGGCCGTCACACCTTCCCCCATAAAGAGGGACCATAGGGCCCTCTATAAAATTAACGAATATTAAACAGATAAATCACTAGTTATCAAGCAATCAATTATTGACTTTTTTATTTATTATTTTTTTATTTTTTTAACAAAACTCCCATCGGCCCATAATGTGCACTAAATGTACAAATGAAGGCTTGAGTCGACACCAAAAAAAAAAGTGCAAAAGTGAGCAGAAGAGCAAAAGTGAGCAGAAGAGTATCAAAGCGAGAGAGATAAAATCAGCAGATTGAGGAGAGTAAAGGAAGGCAAAAGTCAGTGAGAACAGCGACAATTAACTGTCCACCGGGGCACGGCTCAAGGCGTCAGCCAACACCCACTTGGTCGACACAGTCCTCCATACGCGGCAATGGGTAACAGTCGGCCTTAGTTACTGCATTAACTTTACGGTAATCGGTACAAAATCTGTAGGTGCCATCAGGCATAGGCACCAACAGGCAAGGCGAAGACCAATTACAATTGCTATGTTATTATTAAGCATGTATTCCAATTCGGCATCAAGATGCTTCCGTTTGTTTGGCGAGACTCGATAAAACCGTTGCCTAATGGGAGGAGAGTCACCGACATCAATATCATGTTCGACCAATGTTGTACATGACGGGATGTCAGGAAAGAGGGACAAGCGCAAATTAATTAATTGAACCAGGTCAGCACGTTCAGAAAGACAAATGTGCAAACAGATTCAAGGTTACATAAGAACTCTGTTTTTCAGGGTAGACTTAATAACTCGGTCAGCCAGCATAATTACATCCTCTGCAGCATCCCCTACTACTCCTTGTGAAAAAGGATATCGGAAAGGCATAACAGATGCAGTAGTAGACAAAGGAGGGACCTGGTTTATATTTTTGGCGACAGCGACAGTAACCAGCACTGCATCATCCTCCGCCTTCGGTGCCACAGCCAATGAAGAATCGGCTTTCTGATCAGAGATAAACTCCCGAGAAGAAACAGACAGGGGACCGATTACCTTACCAGATCGGCTCTTTAAGGCTTTGTCTACAGGTGAAACGGCTTCCACTGGATCTACCAGAAAGGTCTCACTTAGATCAATCAATGAACAGGGATACTCCTTTTTTAAATGGTCAACAGGGGCCTTAATGCCGTTACGGCTCATAGCCCGAGTAATGGCACAAGCCGAACACACCTCTGGGTACCTCCGCGCATTCACATCCACCTCCGTAGACATGCATGGGACAGAGACAACCTCTAGAGGGCGCCGTACATCCTTCCACACAGCTCCACCAGCCAAATCATTTCCTAAAAGGAAAGTAACTCCCGCTACTGGCAGGGAGGGGCGCACACCCACTACAACCTTGCCATTGACCAAATCAGAAGATAGATTAATTTCATGTAATGGAACGTTCACATGGGTCAATTCAATGCTCTGTATTAACACACTGCGTCCAATATCAGTTTGATGAAAGGGGCAAAATACCCTCCAAAAGAAATGATCGAGTTGCCCCTGTATCAGTATTGTAACAGCCTGCTTCACTGCGTTACCATCGAGATACAAAACCTTTAATGAGAAATGGGGCAAACTCTATACATGGAGTAACCTTTATAGAGGGAACAGGATCCTGAATTTTCAAATGAGTCACATTAGGAGTATCAATACAATTACGCGAGCATGGCACAGGGGCTGCTAAAGCAGCAACCCTAAATTGAGCGGACTTATTTTTTTCTTTAAGAACCGGACAATCACTAATCCAATGGCCTTTTTGTTTACAATAGGCACAAGCCCCATTAAGCTTTTTCCCCAGTTAATTTACGATCAATCTTTTTCTCAACTGCATTTGCATCATTACCAATACCAGAAGGATCTTCTGATTGAGACTGACAAGGATCAACGTTATTAAAAACATGGCTACGAAAACGGTGGTCTCCAAACCCACTTTTATGCGTCAGCACAAATTCATCAGCAAATTCATCCGCTGCCGTCTGCACTTTGTGCTCATTAACATAAGTAGCAACGCGGTCAGGAACAGAATTCTTAAACTGCTCAAGTACCAGTAAATCACGTAATTGTTCAAATGTAGTAACAGTGGATGCTTTAATCCAGCGGTCAAAAAAAACTCAATGACTCCCTAGCGAATTCAACGTGCGTTTGCCCTGCACCTTTCTTATAATTCCTAAATTTTTGGCGATAAGCCTCAGGAACTAACTCATAGGATTTTAGAACAGCGGATTTGACGATGTTATAGTTAGAGCACTGTTCAGATGTTAGTGCTGAATACGCTTCCTGAGCCTTCCCAGTAAAATTACACTGAAGCAGTGTTCTTGGTACATCCGGCTACCCCAAAGTATCAGCTACACGCTCAAATAAAAGTATCAACGTCTTTTTCATTGAACCTAGGAAGTAATCTTACATTTTTTACAATATCAAACGCTGGCGCACCACGGCTACAACTAGAGGGAAACAAAGATCCACCCCAAGTGGCATTCAAGTCACCAGGACTCACCCCCTCTGAGCAAATCAATTTGGGCCATACGAAATTCCTGGTCGGCATTTGCTTTCCTTTCCTCAAAATCCAGTCTTCTCTGCTCTAAAGCAATTTTGTCCTGTTCCAATGCGAGTTGCTGAAAAACCAAACGCCCATCCGCATCTACACTACCTGAACTAGGTTTGGGACCAATCAAAGAAGCCATCAAAGGACCTTCCACGGCTTCTGGGGCCTCTAATAAACCCCTATTAACAATCAATTCCACCAATAAATTCTTTATTTCAGGCTTTCTAAGTTTTGCCCCCACGTCAGAATGGCCCAACTGCTCCGCCAATTCAATCAAGCAATCCTTACGAAGTGCATCTAACCTAGACCAGCTGGGTTGTTCCAAAAATGCAGCAACCACCAGAGAAAGAGTCTTTTTAATTTCGGATTTCTCTTTAGACATAATGAGGTAAATTGAAACGGATTAACTAAATTAGTGGAGATTATACCAGAATGGCAATGAACAAACAAATTCCAAAGTTATAATCGCATAAATCCCTCACTTTACTCTCCGCTATTGCACCCAACCGAAAAAAAAACCCAAACAAGATAACGATTTGCAACCAAAGTGTGCAAAAAAACAAAAAAAAAAAAACTGAAGGAGCTTTCCCCACAGATCTACTTGATCAACCCTAGTCTTCTGGGAGTCCCTACGGCTCGAGGCGGCTTTAAACGCTGAAACCGTACGCACAATGAATAACCAATTGACAAGTTACGACCGTAACGTCGGAGCGTGCCCCCACCGTCACGAACAACCCGAAAATAACAAACTAAAATAAAATAAAAAAATCGACAGGCCTCCCGGCCGTGCCGCTCAACCTATCAGGGGAATATAGCTTTAAGCACCAGTAATTATTACACAAGTATTATCAGAACAAATCAATACTTTAATTGCACACTAGTATGGTAACACTCACCGGTCCTCGGAAGGATGGAGCAACGGGGAACAGAAATAGTAGCTCCAACTCACGAAACTGGAACTAGAATAATTATTCTTCACTCCCACGATCAAAAAATCTAAACAAGCATGAACTAGTCTATATAAACCAATGCGTGTCTATTGGCATCTGTTCAAAGTGTTACGGTAGCTTAGACCACTGGAAAATAGGCTACGTCAATCCAGAAAACACAAACAAATCCAGATAATACAAACAAACGGACACGAAACGAGTCCTACCAAAAGGAATCAAGGGAGTACTTACTCATGCCAAAGAACAAAGCTACCTGAAAGTAACAACGCCGCGGCGACCAAACATAAACAGATGCCAAAACCGCCTTATTCCGAAATAAGGCATTCAAACTCGCAATGCAAGTAAAAATAAAGGGATCAAAAAGGATCCCGGACGACCCCCATTATGTTATGATCGCTCGTAAATCGTAACATGAAGGACACACACCAGTTTAAGGAATAACAAAATAATAGAATTTAATAAGACAAAAGATAACAAAACATACAAAAATTAGTACTGAGGTGTGTAGAGCTATGCGTCATGTATTTAATGTAGGTACATAAATTGAATGTGACTGGATACGTGTAAATATTAACCAGTCAAACAAAAAGGCTTGTCAGCATGGGAGGAAGCCCCAACTGCAGGAATGGCAGATGTCTTAAGCCAAAGCCTCCGGCCACAGGTGCACCTCATTAAGCTGATGACCCTCTTGTTCCTCAGCCAGCCACTTGAAAGACAAAAAAAAGAAAAACCAGAAACGGATACGAGCGGGCCGTCACACCATATACGATAGTTTGATAAACATGAGGGAGGAGCAGGGGTCGAGGGGTGTTGGACTAGCAGTCTGTAGTGAGCATACACGGTTTAGGCTAGCAGTCTGTAGTGAGCATACACGGTTTAGACGAGCAGTCTGTAGTCAGCATACATGGTTTAGACTAGCAGTCTGTAGTGAGCATACATGGTTTAGACGAGCAGTCTGTAGTCAGCATACATGGTTTAGACGAGCAGTCTGTAGTGAGCATATGTCGGAGGGTCAGGACCTGCAAAAGCTTCCCCTGCTACCCCGCTACCACAGGTACCGGAATCCACCCACCACAAACAACCAGGACAGGGATAAGGTAAGCAGAGTCTTTAATACAATTTTTTAAAACCGCTCATGACAGGGCAGCCGCCCCGCTCTGACCCCCCCTCCCGTCTCCATCACCCCCCTGCTTGTGTGGTGGCCCCACCCACCGAATAACCCCAGGCCACATGGGGATCAACACACCGGGGAGAGGGGGGTTCACACACTCATACACAGAGGCACACACACTCACACACAGGCACACGCACACATGCACACAAACAAATCTAAGGGTGGGATGCGACTCGGCTGCCGGACCGTCTCCGTGTCCCAAAACTCCTCATTCCTGCCACTTCCGGCTGCTCCTGACACTGTTCCTCTTGGGGAAACGCTGGCTCATGTACAGGACCCACACCGGGTTCCAGCCCAGGGCCCACGTCAGCGGTCCTGCTTCCAGTTCTCGTTTGGCTTCCTCCTCGTCTGGGGGCTCCTTCCAGCTATTGCCCACCGGACAGGCACGCAGTGTAGGGTCCACTCCTCCCGACCTCCTTCAGACCTGAACACATACACCGGCGGCAGCTGAACGAGCAGGGAGACCACCTCGAGGCCAGCTTACCTTGCTCCCGGCGCCTGAAGTTCCGCACCAGCATCTGGTCCCCCAGCAAAGCTGCTGCTACTATGAATGCTTTTGTTATAAGCCTGGAGCAGAGCTCTGGCCACCAGTAACTCTGACCCTAACCCTAACCCTAACCCTATTTGCCCTCCTGGGGAGTTTGGTTGAGCTGCTAGCAGGCCCCATTGCCCTGCTGGTGGTAGGGGATAGTGCGGATCTTAGTGCACCCATAGAGCTCACAGAATGACGCCACCAAGGCTGCCCCTCGGTCTGAGAGGAGCCGTTTGGGGCACCCCCAGTGCTGCACCAATCTGGTCCATAGCCACCACCTCCAGTGGAGGTGGAGAGGGGGGCCAGGGGGGGCTGTACCTCCGGCTCGGCCTCCACTGCCTGACATCGTTCCCCAACCCCAGCCAGTAGAACCGCCAACGCAGGATAACCTCCACCTTGTTGGCTCCCAGGTGGCCCAAGGCCTGATGGTACCACTGCCAGACGCTGCATGCCACCCACAGTGGCCCATCTACCAGGGGATCTTCCAACAGGCAGTACAGGATCCTACCCGCAACTACCTTCAACCCACTCCCGCCACTACATGTGGGACTGGTCGGTTCTGCAGCGGGTACAGCAGGGGTAGGAGCAGAGGTTGGCCCCACCGGAGGAGGGTAGGTGGTGGAGGGAGTGGGAGCAGTTGCGGGTAGAGGGGGGGGATCCTGTAACGCCGGTCGGAAGATCCCCTGGTAGATGGGCCACTGTGGGTGGCACGCAGCGTCTGGCAGTGGTACCATCAGGCCTTGGGCCACCTGGGAGCCAACAAGGTGGAGGTTATCCTGCGCTGGCGGTGAACCCCTGGTAGATGGGCCAATGTGGCAGGTGCTTTTGCCCCTGAGGGTGGCACCTAGCGTCTGGCAGTGGAGCCCGAGCCAGAGGTACAGGCCCGCCATGTCCGCCAAGCGGCGTCATTCTGTGAGCTCTATGGGGGCACTAAGATCCGCACTATCCCCTACCACCAGCAGGGCAATGGGGCCTGTGAGCGGTTTAATCAAACCCTGCTGTCTCTCCTGGGGTCTCTCCAGGAGGGCGAACAGGGCCGGTGGCGGGAGCGCCTGCCCTCTCTGCTCAAGGCTTATAACAACGGCTTTCACAGCAGCTTAAGATCTTGCCATTATTGCTGGGGGACCGGGTGCTTATGTGGAACTTCAGGCGCCGGGAGCGAGGTAAGCTGGCCCCGAGGTGGTCTCCCCGTCAGTTTGTTGTTGTCCGCCAGCTGCAGCCGGAGGGGCCGCTGTATGTGTTCCGGCCCGAAGGAGGTCGGGAGGAGTGGACCCTAAACCGGACCCACCTGTGTGCCTGTCCGGTGAGTGACGCCCAGAGGGAGCCCCCAGATGAGGAGGTGTGGGTCCCGGCCTGGGGTCCTGTACGTGATCCAGCTCTCCCCCTGGAGGAACAGCATCAGGCAATGGAGCAATGGAGCCTCCTGAACAACCGGAAGTGGTGCCCCAACTCTCGTTGCCTGAACTGCTCTACGCTGCATTCTTCCAGTCTCCTGCTGGCCATCTGGGGAGAGACAGGGAGCAGTTTGTGAAACCATACCCATGTGTATGAATGTACACAAGGAATAATACAGTATTAGCTCTGATTTAGCACATTGTATTGCACCTCTGCATTAGCGCTGGATAAGAGTGTGCCGTTTGCAGTCTGTATTTGCGTTCTACAAACACAAAAATATCTGCTTTACCTCCCTATATTCTGTTACTATCAGCACTTGGTATTAGTGCAGCGTATGAATGTTGGCAGAGCTTCCTCACCTGCGCCTGGCCGCAGCAATAGTTGTTCCCCTGTCCATCAGTAACCCATTGGTTGGGGCGGTAATTCCCAAATGCCATCACCCATCGGGGTCTTTCTTCCCTCCTGTGCTCCCTGTTTTGCTGAGGTATAGTCCTGCAACAAAATCAGGGAGAGCAAAACACACATTCATCATTCATCCATCATTATCATTCCAAAAACTACTCAATCCCCAAATAAACCTGAAGCTGAACACAATTAAACATATTTTTCCCACCAAAGGATTCAGTATTTTTAAATTAGTAATTTAATTGGCTTAGGTGGTAAGAGCAGTCGTCCGGCAGTCGAAGGGTTGCAGGTTTGATCCCAGGAGGGCGAAGAGGGACGGTGGCTGGAGCGCCTGCCCACTCTGCTCCAGGCTTATAACAACGGCTTTCACAGCAGCCTAAGATCTTGCCATTATTGCTGGGGGACCGGGTGCTTATGTGGAACTTCAGGCGCCGGGAGCGAGGTAAGCTGGCCCTGAGGTGGTCTCCCCGTCAGTTTGTTGTTGTCCGCCAGCTGCAGCCGGAGGGGCCGCTGTATGTGTTCCGGCCCGAAGGAGGTCTGGAGGAGTGGACCCACCTGTGTGTCTGTCCGGTGAGCGACGCCTGGAGGGAGCCCCCAGATGAGGAGGTGTGGGTCCCGGCCCGGGGTCCTGTACATGATCCAGCTCTCCCCCTGGAGGAACAGCATCAGGCAATGGAGCAATGGAGCCTCCTGAACAACCGGAAGTGGTGCCCCAACTCTCGTTGCCTGAACTGCTCTTCGCTGCATTCTTCCAGTCTCCTGCTGGCCATCTGGGGAGAGACAGGGAGCAGTTTGTGAAACCATACCCATGTGTATGAATGTACACAAGGAATAATACAGTATTAGCTCTGATTTAGCACATTGTATTGCACCTCTGCATTAACGCTGGATAAGAGTGTGCCGTTTGCAGTCTGTATTTGCGTTCTACAAACACAAAATGATCTGCTTTACCTCCCTATATTCTGTTACTATCAGCACTTGGTATTAGTGCAGCGTATGAATGTTGGCAGAGCTTCCTCACCTGCGCCTGGCTGCAGCGATAGTTGTTCCCCTGTCCATCAGTAAGCCATTGGTTGGGGCGGTAATTCCCAAATGCCATCACCCATCGGGGTCTTTCTTCCCTCCTGTGCTCTCTGTTTTGCTGAGGTATAGTCCTGCAACAAAATCAGGGAGAGCAAAACACACATTCATCATTCATCCATCATTATCATTCCAAAAACTACTCGATCCCCAAATAAACCTGAAGCTGAACACAATTAAACATATTTTTCCCACCAAAGGATTCAGTATTTTTAAATGAGTCATTTAATTGGCGTAGGTGGTAAGAGCAGTCGTCTGGCAGTCGAAGGGTTGTAGGTTTGATCCCACCCTGGTTGTGCCAAAGTGTCCCTGGGCAAGACACCTAACGTCTTAATGCTCATGACAAGCTAGTTGGTGCCTTGCATGGCAGCAAATCGCCATTGGTATGTGTGACTGTGAGTATGAATGGGTGAATGAGAGGCATCAATTGTACAGCGCTTTGGATAAAAGCGGCATATACAAGTAGTTATAGTTAGTTACTGGCATTTTTAAAAGAACAGTCAAATCAATGTCCTGTCTGGCACTGTCAGAACTGGCATTTCCATGTACAGGGCATCTTGTTTGCCACTTACAGCTGCTGATGGCCGCCCTGCTTCTGGGACTCCATCAGCTTCAGCTCCCGATCCTTTCCTTCAAAAGGAGAGAAACATTGCAAGAACATTTGCTTGCATTCTGCTACATAAGAAAACGGCAGATTCCTTTTACAAAATTGTACTTGTGCATTGATGTATCTTAAATAGCTATTACTGTATATTGTGAGGTGTGCTAGTAGCAGATAGTGCGACCAAAAGGTTGCAGAACTCACTTTTCCTACGGAGGGCCTCCTGCTTTGTGGAGAAACCAGAACTTGCTGGAGGTCTCTTGACGGCAACCTTTTGAAAAACAGCCTCAGCGAACCTGGAAATAAAACACAAGCACAGCATTAAACCACAACCACTGTAGGTAGACCTGATTGGCTTCTATACTCACGTCTTCCGCAGGCTGCCTGCTGCCATTGGCTGATCTTTCAGGGCCATCTGCAGCTCTTGGACCACGGCCTGGAGACAACAAGAGGATCCTGCATTTTGCAGACGGTTAGTGTGCTCTGAAAGGAGAGACAGCCAATGGTCCACTGGCGGTAACAGTTAAGCATAAATTAATGGGTGAAATGCATGCATTAATAATCTCTGAAAGCTATGTAAGAAAGCCCTAAGTAACACTGGGCAGATGTGATGGATTGCACTGTGCTGATAGTTATTGTTCACCTGGGCTTTGAAGAAGTAATCTCTGGTTTCTGGCTCCATAATTGTCTTCACTTTCTAAAAGCAAGCGTGAGGGTGTCTCGTGTCCCGCTCTTTTTAATATGGGACGCGAAGATGGTCCGGCACCTGTGGCCGTGTCCCACCCATTTATTTTATGTGCATGTGTGAGAGTGTGTGTATGTGTGTGTGCATGTGTATGTGTGTGTGTGGACCCCCCTGTCCCTGGTGCGTTGATACCTCTGGGGTGGTTGAGTGGAGTGAGTGTGGAGCACGGGGGGGTGGGGGAGAGGGCACTTACCAGTGTGGGGTGTAGTGGGTTTAAGTGTCCGCACTGCACTGCGACCCACTACACCACACACTGCTATGTACCCCCACCATCCACCCCAGGGTACTTACCAGTGTGGGGTGTAGTGGGTTTAAGTGTCCGCACTGCACTGCGACCCACTACACCACACACTGCTATGTACCCCCACCATCCACCCCAGGGTACTTACCAGTGTGGGGTGTAGTGGGTTTAAGTGTCCGCACTGCACTGCGACCCACTACACCACACACTGCTGGGTACCCCCACCATCCCCCCCAGGGTACTTACCAGTGTGGGGTGTAGTGGGTTTAAGTGACCGCACTACACCGCGACCCACTACACCACACACTGCTAGGTACCCCCCGGCCCCGTGCTCCACACTCCGTGCCGCACGATGGACCCTCACGATTCCCTCAGCCGCCGACGCGGTCCCAGGTCTGTCGCCCCACTACCACGCTCCCTCAATCACACCTAAAAGAAACCCAGTACCCAGGTCCATATTCCCATGCGTGCTCCCAATTACCGATCAAGGAAAGTGCTCTCACCAAGCCGGCGGCTTATCAGGCTGACCTCCTGACACATACCTGGTTTAGACTGGCAGCGTGCAGCAGCTCGCATGCAGAAGGAAGCAGCATTAAAAATTGATTAAACAGAAAAATACAAAATAAGAAATCCGACGAACAGCGGCATTTGTCGGTTTAAAATAACATCGAATTGGAAAGTAAATTAATAATTGTAACTCCATAAAATACCAGCATAACTTGTGTAATGTTTCACAAGTTAAGAAAATAATTGTTTGTTATTGCTGTCTCTCGACATTTATCAGGAGACTAGCCCCTATTTAGTGGATGTAAATGCAAAGTCACGGAACCCAGCTCCTGCTCCCTGTCCTGCTCCCTGTCCTCAAGCTGCTCCTCAGATGCCAGTTCATCTGTTGTAGCCTCAAACCAGTAGTAGTAGTAGTCTGTCAGTTCCTTCTCCATGGTCTGACACAGCTCTGACATGGCCGCTAGCTTCTCCTCCCCGGTCTCAAACTTCAGTCATGGCACCCAGCTCCTGCTCCTTGTCCCTGCATAACTGCGTCACAGTCTCCAGGCATTCTCCTCTCTCGTCTCCAAGCTGCATCTCTGATGCCAGGTTGGCACTCGTAGCTTCATACAGCGTGGTCAAGTCTGTCAGTGCCTTCTCCGTGGTCTGACATAGCTCTGACATGGCCGCTAGCTTCTCCTCCCCGGTCTCAAACTTCAAAGTCATGGCAGCCAGCTCCTGCTCCTTGTCCCGGCATAACTGCGTCACAGTCTGAAGACTTTCTGCTCTCTCCTGTCCAAGCTGCTTCTCACATGCCTGGCTCTCCCTTGCAGACTCATACAGGTAGGTCATGATAGTCAGTTTTTCTTCCATGGCCTGACACAGCTCTGACATGGCCGCCAGCTTCTCCTCCCCGGTCTTAAACTTCAAAGTCATGGCAGCCAGATCCTCCTCCTTGTTCCTGCATATTTGTGACAGAGTCTCCAGGCTTTCTCCTCTCTCCTGTCCAAGCTGTTTATCAGATACCAGGTTGTCTATTGTAGCCTCGTGCAGGTAGGTCAAGTCTGTCAGTGCCTTCTCCGTGATCTGCCATAGCTCTGACATGGCCGCCAGCTTCCCCTCCCCGGTCTTAAACTTCAAAGTCATGGCAGCCAGCTCCTGCTCCTTGTCCCTGCATAACTGCGTCACAGTCTCCAGGCTTTCTCCTCTCTCCTCTCCAAGCTGCATCTCTGATGCCAGGTTGGCACTCGTAGCCTCATACAGCTTGGTCAAGTCTGTCAGTGCCTTCTCCGTGGTCTGACACAGCTCTGACATGGTTGCCAGCGTCTCTTCGCTTGTCTTATTCTTCGCAGTCATGGCAGCAAGCTGCTGCTGCTTGTTCCTGCATATCTGCATCAGAGTTACCAGGTTTTCTTCTTTCTCCTCTCCAAGCTGCTTCTCAGATGCCAGGTTGGCACTCGTAGCCTCATACAGCTTGGTCAAGTCTGTCAGTGCCTTCTCCGTGGTCTGACACAGCTCTGACATGGCCGCTAGCTTCTCCTCCCCGGTCTCAAACTTCAAAGTCATGGCAGCCAGCTGCTGCTCCTTGTTCCTGCATATCTTCATCAGAGTTACCAGGTTTTCTTCTTTCTCCTCTCCAAGCTGCTTCTCAGATGCCAGGTTGGCACTCGTAGTCTCATACAACTTGGTCAAGTCTGTCAGTGCCTTCTCCGTTGTCTGCCACTGGTCTGACATGGTTGCCAGCTTCTCTTCGCTTTTCTCATGTTTTGAAGTCATGGCAGCCAGCTCCTGCTCCTTGTCCCTGCATAACTGCATCACAGTCTCCAGGCTTTCTCCTCTCTCCTCTCCAAGCTGCATCTCTGATGCCAGGTTGGCACTCGTAGCCTCATACAGCTTGGTCAAGTCTGTCAGTGCCTTCTCCGTGGTCTGACACAGCTCTGACATGGTTGCCAGCTTCTCTTCGCTCGTCTTATTCTTTGCAGTCATGGCAGCAAGCTGCTGCTCCTTGTTCCTGCATATCTTCATCAGAGTTTCCAGGTTTTCTTCTTTCTCCTCTCCAAGCTGCTTCTCAGATGCCAGGTTGGCCCTCGTAGCCTCATACAGCTTGGTCAAGGCAGTCAGTGTCTTCTCTGTGGTCTGCCACTGGTCTGACATGGTTGCCAGCTTCTCTTCGCTTTTCTCATGTTTTGAAGTCATGGCAGCCAGCTCCTGCTCCTTGTCCCTGCATAACTGCGTCATAGTCTCCAGGTGTTTACCCCTCTCCTCTCCAAGCTGCCTCTCTGATGCCAGTTTGTCCGTTGTAGCCTCAAACCGGTAGGTCAAGTCTGTCATTGCCTTCTCCGTGGTCTGACACAGCTCTGACATGGTTGCCAGCTTCTCTTTGCTTGTATTATTCTCTGCAGTCATGGCAGCCAGCTCCTGCTCCTTGTCCCTGCATAACTGCGTCACAGTCTCAAGGTGTTTCCCCCTCTCCTCTCCAAGCTGCCTCTCTGATGCCAGTTTGTCCTTTGTAGCCTTAAACCGGTAGGTCAAGTCTGTCATTGCCTCCTCCGTGGTCTGACACAGCTCTGACATGGTTGCCAGCTTCTCTTTGATCGTCTTATTCTTTGCAGTCATGGCAGCAAGCTGCTGCTTCTTGTTCCTGTATATCTGCACCATAATTTCCAGGTCTTCTTCTTTCTCCTCTACAAGCTGCCTCTCTGCTGCCAGGCTGGCACTCGTAGCCTCATACAGCTTGGTCAAGTCTGTCAGTTTGTCTTCCTTGGCCTGACACAGCTCTGACATGGCAGCCAGTTCCTCCTCCTTCTTCCCGCATCTTTGCGTTATAGTCACCAGGCTCTGTCCTCTCTCCTGTCCACGATGTATCTCGGCTGTCAGACTGTTCATTGCGGCCTCATACTGCTCGCTTACAGCAGCCAGTTCATCCTCCTTAGCCTGACAGATGTGCTCCATGGCTGTCAGCTTCTCCTCACCCATCTGGACCTTTACGGCTATAGCAGCCAGCACCTTGTCCTTCCTCTTCTTTGGCATGAATCTCATCAGTTTCCTTAAGGCCATCTCTGACAGCTCTGCTTCCTTAAGTCCTTGTTCCTCAGCCTTTGCTACTTGTTTTGGGCAACTATTTCTCATGGCTGAAAGTTCCTTCTACAAGGCCTGGACGATGTTGCAGTGTCGCTTTGAGTTACCTCCTCTACAAGACAGCTGGACGATTCCTGTTCAAAAGAGGACATTCATCACTTTGTAAAAATAGCTTAGAATATGTCTACCCATTGATTCCACAGAAATCACAATTCTGTGTGTAAATGGTTGGCATTTATATAGCGCCTCTATCCAAAGCGCTGTACAATTGATGCTTGCCCTTCACCCATTAATACACACACTCACGGCGACTGGCTGCCATGCAAGGCACCGACCAGCTCGTCAGGAGCATTTGGGGGTTAGGTGTCTTGCTCAGGGACACTTCGACACAGCCCGGGCGGGGGATCGAACCGGCAACCCTCCGACTGCTCTTACTGCCTGAGCCATGTCGCCGTGAGTGTGTAGTTGTGAGATGCCAAGTGCCACAGTGTTAGCATCATTGTTAATCAGCTGGCCAAACTGCCCATTACAACCGATCTGACCTGAGTTCTTGCAGGCAATCCGTTCCTGCGGAAGTTTCTGAATCTTCTTATTGTTCCTTGTCTCGCTCACTTTGAAAGCAATGTTAAAATGGAAATGAAACATTAAATTTCATCACATTCTAAAAGGCAGTAGAGTAGGCTAGCTAAGTCATGTAAAGTGGTAGTCAATGTCTGAAATAAAAAAATAAAAAAATAAATAAAAAAGATTTAGGCATTTCCTGTTTTTAACCTGGAGAAGAATGAACGGAAGAAAAATCAATCACAGAGAGGACAATTAAAGGTGCAATCGGTAAGATTTTTGTGTTAAAACATAGTTACAAGACCATGTTAAATCTCTTCCTATCATTGAAAAAGGCTCACTCACATGTTGACTCACCCTCTGCCTGTGTTTAAAACTCAGGTCTCAAAGTGTACATTTGTCGGGCTGTCAAATGCATCGAAACATTGTACAGCTGTACAGCAATTAAAGCTCATTGGTTGAAAAATGGTTCCAACTGCCACAGCCAATGGCATTCTGGGGGCTTTTTCTGATTGTCGATCGTCGCTGCCCAAATTGTACTCCAGACAAGCAATCACTGAAACTCAGTGTACTATTGCTTATTATCCAAGCCAAGAATAGTTCAAGTAAGAAAATGTTCGCTGAACAGGTGACTTTATGAAATGTTGACTTTAATGCACTGCATCACACTATGTTTTGACTTTCACTTTAGCCAACCAACTATATAATGAGCAAGCAACTTATTTGGCTGCACAACTATCTGGCTATATCACTAAGATATGATAGTCTACCACAAACGATGCAACTGCAACTTAGTTTGAGACAAATAAAGGTTTAGGTAAACACGCATGATTCAACAAGTGTAGCTGCCCAAATTGCACTCCAGACAAGCTATCACTGAAATGGTATACTACTATTGCTTATTATCCAAGCGAATAATACATATCTAGTTATAAAATGATACCAGTTTGTTATTGGTAGCAACAAGCAAATTAGCTATTAGTTAGCTTGCCGAATTTACAAATATCCACACAACGCCTGTGCAACAACGCTTTCTCCTATGTTCGTATTGCCTCAGGTGGATATTTGTAAATTAATTGAGCTAACTATGGCAAATTTGCTTGTTGCTACCAATAAAACTGCTATTGTTCTTTAACTAGATATGTAGTCTTCGCTTGGATAATAAGCAATAGTACAGTGTCATGGATTGCTTGTCTGGAGTGCAAATTGGGCAGCCACACGCGAACGATCTGAATAAGCCCCCACGCCATTGGCTATGGCATTTAGAACCATTTTTTCAACCAATGAGCCTGAATTATTGCACAGCTGCGCAGTGATGGCCGTCAATTTTACATTTTGAAACTAGAATTTAAGGACTATAAACACAGGCAGAGGCTGAGTCAATATGTCAGTGAGACTTTTTCAATGATAGGAAGGGATCTACAATGGTCTTAATGTTTTAATGTTTTTCCTATTGTCCCTTTAAGTGCACACAGGGCAAAGTGAAAAATATATATCATTTTTGGCAGCGTTATAGCCTACAAGACGCTAAAGGAAAATAAGTAGGCTAATTGTACATACATGATATGTATTCCATAAACGTTCCATGAGCAAATTAACATTTAACGTACATCTTGGATGGTTTAGCCTAATATCGCTCCGGAAAATAACATTGTTAATATATTACGTTAAGTAAAAAAGAACTCACCACAAGCGATATAATGATGATAACAGCGACCCCCGCGACTGAATTGAGCTGAGAAAAAATGAAACAAACATGGTCAGAAACGCAGTTTCCGTAGCCCTTATAGTCGATACATTTCCCCAAACATTCATCAAACACCGCACTTAGCTGCTCTTGCAATGGGTTTCGTTTGGCATTCTTGCTAGATGAAAACAAAACTTAACAGAGCTTACTCGCTCTACATGGAAAATATATTTCTTAAGACTTACAATTTCAGAAGAGACCAAACAAATTTACCGTTATCAAGAATAATGTTAATAGGTTAGGTTATAAAATCGACTGTGTTGTAATGACGAACGAGCTCCGTGAAGTAGGTAGGTTTATGATCTGGCCGACGTGAAAACCCCGTATTTATTTCAAAAAATTAACTTTCCACTGTGACGTAATCCTACTCACTTGGATCACCTACTCATACAGTGACGTGATAATTTTAACGGAAAACTCCCAGTAGAACCCTCATTTTTTAAAAAAATTCTCCTAAGGGGAATGCGAATTATTCGTTATTTAATACCCAGGTAGCCAGCATATTTGGGCCTAGTCCGGTACATTTGGCGCACTGCCGGCTTGTGCAAAATATTATGGGCCAAAACAGTATCTTTTCCCACAATCAGTGTCGTCCCACAATTGTATGTATGAAAGCTGCTATATAAATAAAGTGTATTATTATTATTATTATTATTATTATTATTATTATTATTATTATTATTATTATTATAAAACAGGCCACGTTCGCTCGTTTGCTGTTATTTCGATGTTTTAGATGAAGTAGCTATTTTCTAATCTGACGTAATACGGATCGAAAATAAAAATGTGAATGCACGTTGACTTACTCTGACAGACGTTTTCAGTTGCTCTAGGGCGCCATCACGCAAGCTATGCATTGATGCACTTGATGCGCTTGAGTACAGGGCTGCCTGGAAGTACATTAGGGACAAGTAAGCCATTAGAAAACCGAAATAATAATTTACGGTATGATATATGTGACTTTTATAATAAATAAATATTACTATCACTTCAATCATTTGGCTAAGCTAGCGAACACTAGTAGCCTAACACATTAGTTAATATAAACATGAGTGGAATATTGCTAGTCACAAACAAGTGTTTATACATCTAAGTACATCTAACTCTATATCGAAGTAGTTTGCTCTGTTTTATGATTTGTCTAGCTAGTATATGTTGGCCAGTAACAGAAGCGGCATTTAGCCGGCTAAGTTACAGCTGTTATTAGCTAGAGCTAGCTAGATGGCTAACCTTACTTCAGTTTGATTCGGCTGTCTGTGTCTAGTATCACGCAACGGGGGTTAATGTTACAATCATAATTCCAATCCAGTTATACATATAGTGCAAATAAGAATATAAAAATCAAGGCCCCACAGCGAAGCTTCAATTAGCTAGTTAGCTAAGTAGCTAACTTGCCAAGCTGGTGACCGTTTTTTAAAATGGGATGAACTGGAGAGGCGGGAAGCGCGAGGGGTTGCTAGCTAGTTAATATGGTGCGCAGTGCACTGTAGCATTCATTCAGAAACGCATGCATCTTCTCTGAAACGAAGGGTTTTACATTCATTCAATTGGGTAATGTTATGTGATCTCTGAAATGTGTATTTTAGCTCTGAGCTGATGTTAACTCTGGTGCCCTCCAGCACTCTTCTGTGCGGTCTCCTGTCTCTGAAACACTTATAGAGGGCTGTTGGATGAGTGTATCAAGAAAGCATGTTTTAAAAAAAGTCAAATTATAATTTTCTGCCTGTTCCATGGGGAGGTAAAGCAGATACAGATGCTCCCTATTAAAGTTTTTTTTAAAATCACTTTGGCGCTAATCTCAGTGTGTGCGCAATTTTCAAAACCATTGTGCATCCATGTCTTTGAAGCAATCTTGCACTGCCAAACTCATTGGGAGGAACATGTCACGTTTCAGGTCTGTCTCAC
The DNA here is from genome assembly GCF_963514075.1 of Conger conger. Taxonomy (NCBI): domain Eukaryota; kingdom Metazoa; phylum Chordata; class Actinopteri; order Anguilliformes; family Congridae; genus Conger; species Conger conger. The sequence goes on from NC_083773.1 coordinate 7,437,329, forward strand.
CATGTTTTATGTTGATTTATGTTTATTCATGTTGTCTTAGTCACGTAGTGTCATCATGTATTATGTTAGTCTAGGTTTGTCATGTTGTTTAGTTTATTTCTTGTTACGATTTATTTTCTCGTCATGTCTAGTTATGTTTTCGTACGATTATATTACCTGGTTATGTTGAGTGATTATCGTCTTAGTTTCGCTTTGTGTTATGTTTCGATGTATGTTTATTGTTACGTTAACTGGTCGTTGTTATGCATACACTTTTACATGTTTTTCCGCAAACCTTGCGTTCCGCCTTCTCTCTCTCTCTCTCTCTCTCTCTCTCTCTCTCTCTCTCTCTCTCTCTCTCTCTCTCGTTCTGTCCTTCACTCCCCTAATGTTTCTATTTGTCTATTTACTAAAACTACTAACGTTAGATCAGGATTGGGTAGAGACTAACAGACTAATCATGTGTTCATGTTACCTTACGTTTCTCGTGCATGTCATTTACTAATTTACTAATGCTAGGGCAGGATAGGTTTATTACTAACGATTACTAATCTCCTTGTTAAACTTGTCATCCATCGCACCTGTTTTCCATTCCCTTGCTGCTCTCTAACTAATCGTCTACACCTGTCTACACCTGCATTTATAGCCCAGTCGCGCAACTGTTCACTGCGAAATTGTCTGCCTCTGTTTTTTCACGCAACTCTTGAGCATTAGTTACTGTTTGATTACACGTTACGATCCACGCCTGTTTACTGACCATCGATTATTGATTTCTGTTTTGTGACCTTCGTTTTGTTCTTGACTACGTCCCCGCCTACCGTTTTTGTACTTTTGCCCCGCTGATTGTTTCATGGTTTCGACTCCCGCTTCGTCCACGACTACGCCTCTGCCTGCCGTCCGTCTGTTCATCTGCCCCGCTGACAGCTCTCCTGCTACCGGACCTCCCTGCACGCCTACCGACTACGAGATTGCCTCTTCCCTCGGCACCGTGCTTTTTGTTTGTTTTGTATTTGTTTGGCTGGATCTACGTGTATGGACTTTGCTTGTGTTGACTACTCTCCTGGGATTCGTCCCGAATAAAGCCCTGAGGGGTCTTTATATTACTATTGTTTCTGAGTCGTGCATTTTGGGTCCAACCCCCACGCACCCGTCTCAGAACATTTGTTTAGCTCGCCCACACACACAATATCTATAGCTTCAATATGGTTCTTTTTGTGGTTCTAAATAAAGGGAATAGTGGGAACAGTTACAATTACAACACGTTTGTTTCATATTTGTTTTGCTAACAAGCTTTTTTTGGATACCGAGTCTTCTTACACAGTTAGCACAAGAGCACTGTATGTAGACAACCTGTAAATGTTTGACAAACAATGCAAAAAAATAAAAAATTCTCAGTCAGGCTGAACCACCAAAAAACGGTACATTTCTACAGCTCAATTGGCAAATAACTGACTGAAAAGAGTGCAGCTATTATAATGCCACTGGTTTAGTGTTTTTTAGATCATTGTTCTATGATTGACAAAAAAATCTTGTTGGAAGAAAGCTAGTGCTGGTGTTTTGATCGAATGATTTTGCAGTGTTTTGGTACTTTTGGTCCATTGTGTGGATGAAATGAACTATTGTGCCAAGCTGCTAAATCCTCAACTGCAGTGAAAGGCACAGTCCCCGTCCCCCCCAACCTCTAAGGCGAGGAGCAAGGCCACCTCTCTGAGTGGTACCCCACTTGCTTCTGCCATTCCACTGACCACTTCCTCATCCTCTCACTGCTTTAACACAAAAATCTCACCTATTGTACCTTTAAACAATTGTCTGTGCCAGCTAAAGCTGAGCTTTGGACTTAAGTATGTTTTGTCTGCGATGCCTGTCTTCATTTTTCAATGTTTTATATGAATTGTGAATGAAATGATTTTACACTGTGAATGTGCACACAACTAGGCCCAATGCCATGTGTCCTTCCCTGTTTCCGTAACAATGGATAATGTAACTTGTCATTTGTTGTCGTTGTCGCCTGTTATGTGCATGTAATATTGTTCAGTTATCTTTCTAACTTCATGCCCTATATTATAAAAACTAGTGGGGACTATCGATGAAAGGGGCTGTAATTCCTACACGGTTTACCCAATATGGATGTAAAAACCATCAAATTAAAGCTGAAAGTCTGCACATTAATCAAGGTTGTTGGTTGTTTTATTTGAACTGGTTTTTTTTGCTGTAGTACAGTGAAAGGTCTGTCCGAAAGTATGTTACTGTTGAGGTCTTTGGTCTTTGTGTGTGTGTGTGTGCAAGCCCCTGTATGTGTGCGTGTTACTGAGCAACAACAACACAAGGCGTTGCCCATCAACACAATTATATTGCCATCTAAAAAGAAAGGATTGTCTTTTTAGCATGGATGGATACTATAATCATCAGGACAGATTACCTGCCGGATAGTCCAGTAAAAAGTGGTCTGTCTGTTAAAACTCCTGTTGAGACCAAGCTCTATGACTGGATAATGTTTTCCCTTTGAAGAAATTATCGCCCACCACAACGAGAGCAAAAATGTAGGTCTCCCGTATCGCTTGTTTAAGATGCCGTTTTTAATCAGTTTTATTCCAACCCAAATGAATACGATGTGCTATGTTGGCTATGGCGGACAGTGGCGCTTACATTGATGTTACCATTAGGTAAAGTAACATGAACGAAGATGGACACTGCATGTTTTTTTTTTTTACATTCATACACACGCTCACACACTGACGGCGACCGGCTGCCATGCAAGGTGCCGACCAGCCCACCAGGAGCAACTGGGGGTTAGGTGTCTTGTTCAGGGACACTTCAGCTGGGGGATCGAACCAGCTACCCTCCGACTGCCAGACAACTGCTCTTACTGCCTGAGCCATGTCACTCCCTGTAGCTCAACTGGTAGTGCATGGCACCCACTGGTGATGGAATCAATTCCCACTGGTGCCAGCCGTCCTGAAAAATGTATGAGCTCATGGTATTGTAAGGTGCTTTGAATAAAAGTATTCATCAAATAGCATTCAAATGCAATGCTGGAGTGTGAGCTATGGATAGTGATCAGACTTTTAGTTTTTATCCCCCCGTATCCAGTATCACCACCAGCCGCCACTGTTCGTTAAGAACATATGTCACAAAGACAGTTTACAGAAGCAGGAAAGAAGAAGCCAACATGGTCATGTTTGTTTTATTATTTAACAAACATGACCAATATTTTCATGAAACACTCAGTGGGGGAAAGAATGGACCCTCATAAAACAGTAGGCCTGAGGCATTGTGAGTGTTCATTTTGGGGGTGTCTAAGAGGAGCCTGGGACATCCTGTGCTCTTGTGAAAAGTAACTTGCAGTGTAAGAAAGCATAAGTGCATACAGCTAGTTCTGTGGGCAGCAGGGTTAGACCTGCCTGCATTTCCATTTGCTTGAACATATTGTAATTTGCCCAGTTCTAGGACCTATTTTCATCTGCTTGCACACAGACCTCTCATCACCTTTGTTCACAATGACAACCATTTAATTCACGCACAAGATTTTGATTTGCTCATGTGCAGTATGTCCATCTCTTTTGTCCAGAATGCCACCTCAGGTCCAGCTACTTTTGTACAAAAACATATTAAATCTTGAGCTACCTGTCTTACATGTACTGTTCTTTACACCACAACAACGTCTGAAACTCACATTGCCAGCAGTCTGGATGCCATGGTACCGAAGTGGTCAAAGAAGAATCCATTGAGAAGACTGAGGCCACTCTGTAAGAAGGCGGCAATAGTGAAAACCAGGGAGAAGAGCTCGTCCTGTTTGCTACAGTCTGGGGAAAGTAGAAGGAGTAGAGTAGGTGTTCCCACCACAAGCGTTTTTAAAAACTTCCATTTCAATTTCTGTTCACTGCATGTCATCATCTGCATTGTCTTTTATCATGTACTCTCACCGAGCACTTTATTAGGTATTTATCAGACTTATTTGTTAGACGTCTACTGCTGTAGCCTGTCCACTTAAGAGTTATGATGCGTTGTCTGTTCAGAGATGTTCTTCTCCATACCACTGTTGTAATGTTACTGTGACCTTCCTGTCAGCTTTGACCAGTCTGGCCATTCTCCTCTGATGTCTCTCATTAACAAGGGGTTTCTGTTTGCAGAACTGCTGCTCAAAGCCACTTCACATAACATTATTTCCCCATTCTGATGGTTGATGTGAAAATTAACTGAAGCTCCTGACCCGTATCTACAGTATGCACTGCACTGCTGCCACACAATTGGCTGATTAGATAATCGCATGAATAAGAAGTAAAAATGTTCTGAATAAAGTGCTCAGTGAGTGTATATGTATAGGCCTACCTCTCCATTTTCTATTTTCTATTTATTTTAACTTGCCTTTCACATTATTTTTTAAATTGCAATTGTATTATTTGTGCAATAAATGTTTCATTAATGTTGAATTAAAAATACAAACATCACACTATTTTTTTAACCAAAGCATACTTTAACTTTTCAATTTCTTTAATGAAAATGTACATGTAAGATAATGTATATGGAACCTCATTGTGTCTAATTTATCTGATACTCATTTGCCTGCCTTCTAGTGGTAAAAAAACAGTGAATAAAGTATTTTTGTACTTCTCATCAAATATTAAACAGTCACACTCACCCATGTACTGTGTGCCATTGGGTCCTGTGGCATCCACGCACTGGTCACTGAAGTATCCACTGTCTTTCAGGATAAACACCATGGAGGCCCACCCATAAATGACCCCAGTGAAAAACAGGCACTCCACCAGTCCTGTGGCCAAGGTGAGCCAGTAGTGCAGCCTCACTCCACGTAGAAGCCACAGCATCTTCAGCCTCTCTCTCCCTCTATTCTCAGTCCTTAACCGCTCCCTCTATTCTCTGGACCTTTTTGCTCCTCTGATCACTGAAAGATAAAAGAGAAAAAAAGACTAAAATATTACAAGAAATGGCAAAACCATGGAAGTGTGGAAGATGAACATTTACAGAGACAATATTGCTTGCTCATGTGACTACAGTTCTCAGTAATGGGTATTTCATTGCAGTTGTAATGAAAATAAAATAATTCGAAAATTAGTGTTAAGTTAATAGACTCCAAGTATATAGTATTTAGTCAAAGTGGCTATCACCACTTAAAACATAGTATTCATACAGTATAGTATGAATCCTGATGAAATAATTATGAACTTGCTCGCTAAACGAACGAAAAGGTTCTACGGCCACAACCTGGTGTAATACTGTCACCACAAGACACACCTGTATGCTCTCTACATCTGTGCCCAGTTATTATTTCATTTGTCCCATGGCCTTATATAGCCCTGTATTCTCCCGTCCTCCTCCTTCTCCCTTCACTTATTTGTTTACTCATTTATTTCACCTTTAAACCTTAAAACAGGTTTTTATCTCACCATAAATGCAATGACCAAAATTCTAAAGTATGTACTGAAAATGTTTTGCTGGAACATGCTGGTGGGTATACAATGTTCTTATTAATGTACTGCCACATGACACAGTAAGATGGTGCAGAGCACATAGGCTGACATTCTGAGCGGTTATCTCCCTTTTGTAAAAGAAGGGACACTTTGGGCTGTTTAAGAACTGGTGACCTATAAATCTCCTAACTACAGATTATAAAATACCAAAATGTCTCTCCAAGTGTGTTAAAGGCCCAATTTTGAATGCTAATAGATTGCAAAAAGCAAAAATACAAAGCTTTTATATCATAATCCTAATAAAGATAACTTCATAAAAAGCACTTATAAAGGATAATTTATATTTTGTGTTAGACTGACAGTACTTCCTTGTTCATCTTCAATCTTCCACATTTAATTTTTCTTTGTTTTATATTACATATATTTTGGAGTCCTTGCTCAGCTCATCACCATGGAAAAGAACTCACTCCTCAGGCAAGATATCAAAAGAATAGTTGGTAACACTTTGACACTTTGACACCTGTCATGAAGTGTCATGTCCATTCATAAACTATGACATACATTGTGATGACACAATCCTTAGTTTGTGTTATGACATTTGTTAAATTCATCTTGCGATGACTTGAGTAGATTGCACACATACTGCAGTTCAAGCCATTTTGATACATATGATGCATGTAAGAATGCGTCTTTCAGTCCCATCCAAAAGTATTGGAACCGCAAAGCCAAATCCATTGTTTTTTGCTGTACACTGAATACATTTGGGCAAATCCATCAAAAGGAGAACATAGAGGCCTCTTGTATTTTCCATGTGGCTCCCACACATAAGTGCCACTTAAACGTCATCACAAAAAATGGATTTGCCCATTTGCCCACAAACTGGCCTTCAGTGTGAAGTTTTCTTTGAGATTACAGTAAATTGATTACTTTATCATAATTACATCTGTCAAGAGAATATTTCAATACATTTTTCCAGTATATGGCCCCAAAGATGGCTCTAGTCATGTAAGGTCAGTCACAAAAAAACAGCACTTATTTATTTAAAAACAATTCATTTTATTTCATAGCCTTTCATCATGATTTTTTTTGTGCCATTGATAATTGTGAGAGGTTATGAGTAACTTATCCATAGCAAGCAAAACTCCAGGTAAACTATTTGAGCTGACAGGGCTGGTGTTGAAATATGTAATGTCAGTCATGTTTTGTAATGTGAGTCACGCAATTTATTTGAAGTAATTAAAAGTGGTGTTTCTGTTATTAATTGCAATGGATTTGTTTCCTCAGTGTCCGATGTCTGATGGTAATGGCTGCAGTGGCTGTAAGATGAAAATGAATGTTTGGAATAATATTGTTTGCAATTTAAGCAATATTACTGGTTCCATGCCATTGAGAACTCTTATACTTAACTTGCTGCAAACAGCGATATGCAAAGTGTTGGCTGCTTATTGTAAGTGGACAAGTTGTAATGTCAGTCACACTGTATTTATGTAATTACTGGATCTACTTGCAGTAGTTTGAAGACAAAAAAAGCTGACTGCATTTTTTGCATGTCCATTTGTAACGTCAGTCACGCGACAAACTTCCACCACAGCACAAAGAAGCATTTAGCTAAAGATTAATTGACAATATTTCCATGTCAAACAAGGGCATAATAATAAATGAAGTGAAGAAATGGAGTGAAGACAGGAAACGAGGCGGCACAGTCCAGCCAGCGATCGTCCCTCGGACGCAGTCCACCTGCTGGTTGTGCTGCCGACACCAGGGCCGGCCCAACACCACAGGAATATAAGGCGACAGGGCCGGCCCAACACCACAGGAATATAAGGTGACAGGGCCGGCCCAACACCATGAGGACATCAAGAGACTTTATGGCGTAGAAGGACAGCTCCTCTCGGTGTTTACCCGAGACCAGGTTCCCCACAGGAGAGGTGATGTTGTTCGACTTCCGCCAGAGGGGTGCCATTGAGGGCGTTGGTCTGGAGGGCCGTGGCCAGAAGTGACGTGGGAATCTTGAGTTGGTTGACCAGGGTAGAGCACATGAAACTGGCGTCAGCGCCCGAGTCCATAAGAACCCTCACAAGCTGTTGGGTTCCCTTCCAGGAAACTGAAATCGAAGGGGTGGAGTTCAAGGAGGCGCCCATCAGAACCCCCTTGCTTGCTGACTGAGGGTGGAGGGAGCGCTGGGACAGGAGATTGGACTGACATGGCAGGTGTGAGTGTGAGGAACAGGTAAACGAGGCACAGGTAAAATGAATGAGTGAAATAATGAATGGACAGACTACAGAAGGCGAGGGTGGACACATAACGCAGTCATGAGACACAGAAGGAACAGGCATGGAGCATAGTGCAGTGCACTTTCCTGCTTTCCTTTCATAGCAAGCCAGTGCTATTGAGTGTCTTGTTCTTTTATTACTGACAAGAAAAACAAATCTTGTCCAAAGGCTGATATTGTTTGATAATATTGTAAATGAAAGAGACAATATGGAAACACTTTTGACATAAATAAAACATGGAAATATGAATCACAAACTTGTATTCTGATAATGAACTTTGTCACAACAAGGAATTACACACACTGACGCTCCTTGTTTTCTTTTAGTTTTGGCACTTGCTGCTGTGACGTCAGGCAGCGGGACAGACCTCTGTTCCACAGGAGATGTAGGTTGGGCTTCTAATTGATGGAAGGGAGGGTGACCGCAAACTGAAATTGGGTTATGGTAACAATCAGACCTACTGCTTCGGGGGGAAAAAGTTGATGCTTGCCGCACGTCGTTCCTAGGTACCGGTCAGTGAGTCAGGGAAGTGGCCGCACGTAGTAGGACAATGACTTAACACCCTATTGGGTTTTCTTTTGTTTCTTTTATATCCATTAAACCTAATAAATTAAACTATGTGCGAAAGCGCCAAGCAGGTGAGTCACCTGTGGAAATGGTGGATGTGTCCTGTGTCGTCTTGTTTTTCCTTTTTTCCATTAGGCCCACAGCACACACCTGAGGTTAGGAATCTCAATAATTAAGTCTAATTAGGGGCATTATGGTTCGACCAGCACACTATAGGCTTAATTTGATTAATACGGTCGATTATTAATTCATTTAATTCAGCACAGAGGGATTAATAACAGTACTGGCAGTTCTTTGGCTGCTAATGGAGAGGCTGTTATATCTAGAAGTAGTTGTAGGGTTTATTAGCTCTTGGCTGTCAAAGACTGAAATCACACAACAATTTGCAAAGGGGCGTGTTCAAAATAATAGCAGTGTGGAGTTTAGCACCATCGTTGAAAAAACATTGTTGGGCAGAATCAGCGAAAATTTGTTCGGATTTTAATCCGGGACGTTCTTGCTGTGAGCTGACAGTGCTATCCACACCACCGTATATGGACCACCATGCTGCCCATATACGATAGTCTGATAAACATGAGGGAGGAGCAGGGGTGGAGGGGTTTTGGACTAGCAGTCTGTAGTGAGCATACACGGTTTAGGCTAGCAGTCTGTAGTGAGCATACATGGTTTAGACGAGCAGTCTGTAGTCAGCATACATGGTTTAGACTAGCAGTCTGTAGTGAGCATACATGGTTTAGACGAGCAGTCTGTAGTCAGCATACATGGTTTAGACGAGCAGTCTGTAGTGAGCATATGTCGGAGGGTCAGGAGCTGCAAAAGCTTCCCCTGCTACCCCGCTACCACAGGTACCGGAATCCACCCACCACAAACAACCAGGACAGGGATAAGGTAAGCAGAGTCTTTAATACAATTTTTAAAACCACTCATGACAGGGCAGCCGCCCTGCTCTGACCGCCCCTCCCGTCTCCATCACCCCCCTGCTTGTGTGATGGCCCCACCCACCGAATAACCCCAGGCCACATGGGGATCAACACACCGGGGAGAGGGGGGTTCACACACTCATACGCAGAGGCACACGCACACATGCACAGAAACAAATCTAAGGGTGGGATGCTGCCGGACCGTCTCCGTGTCCCAAAACTGCTCCTCATTCCTGCCACTTCCGGCTGCTCCTGACACTGTTCCTCTTGGGGAAATGCTGGCTCATGTACAGGACCCACACCGGGTTCCAGCCCAGGGCCCACGTCAGCGGTCCTGCTTCCAGTTCCCGTTTGGCTTCCTCCTCGTCTGGGGGCTCCTTCCAGGTATTGCCCACCGGACAGGCACGCAGTGTAGGGTCCACTCCTCCCGACCTCCTTCAGACCTGAACACATACACCGGCGGCAGCTGAACGAGCAGGGAGACCACCTCGGGGCCAGCTTACCTTGCTCCCGGCACCTGAAGTTCCGCACCAGCATCCGGTCCCCCAGCAAAGCTGCTGCTACTATGAATGCTTTTGTTATAAGCCAGGAGCAGAGCTCCGGCCACCAGTAACTCTGACCCTAACCCTACCCCTAACCCTGTTTGCCCTCCTGGGGAGTTTGGTTGAACTGATAGCAGGCCCCATTGCCCTGCTGGTGGTAGGGGATAGTGCATATCTTAGTGCACCCATAGAGCTCACAGAATGACGCCACCAAGGCTGCCCCTCGGTCTGAGAGGAGCCGTTTGGGGCACCCCCAGTGCTGCACCAATCTGGTCCATGGCCACCACCTCCAGTGGAGGTGGAGAGGGGTGCCAGGGGGGGCTGTACCTCCGGCTCGGCCTCCACTGCCTGACATCGTTCCCCAACCCCAGCCAGTAGAACCGCCAACGCAGGATAACCTCCACCTTGTTGGCTCCCAGGTGGCCCAAGGCCTGATGGTACCACTGCCAGACGCTGCGTGCCACCCACAGTGGCCCATCTACCAGGGGATCTTCCAAGAGGCAGTACAGGATCCCCCCCTCTACCCGCAACTGCTCCCACTCCCTCCACCACCTACCCTCCTCCGGTGGGGCCAACCTCTACTCCTACCGCTGCTGTACCCGCTGCAGAACCGACCAGTCCCACATGTAGTGGCGGGAGTGGGTTGAAGGTAGTTGCGGGTAGGATCCTGTACTGCCTGTTGGAAGATCCCCTGGTAGATGGGCCACTGTGGGTGGCACGCAGTGTCTGGCAGTGGTACCATCAGGCCTTGGGCCACCTGGGAGCCAACAAGGTGGAGGTTATCCTGCGCTGGTGGTGAACCCCTGGTAGATGGGCCAATGTGGCAGGTGCTTTTGCCCCTGAGGGTGGCACGCAGCGTCTGGCAGTGGAGCCCGAGCCAGAGGTACAGGCCCACCCTGTCCGCCGAGCGGCGTCATTCTGTGAGCTCTATGGGGGCACTAAGATCCGCACTATCCCCTACCACCAGCAAGGCAATGGGGCCTGTGAGCGGTTTAACCAAACCCTGCTGTCTCTCCTGGGGTCTCTCCAGGAGGGCGAACAGGGCCAGTGGCTGGAGCGCCTGCCCACTCTGCTCAAGACTTATAACAACGGCTTTCATAGCAGCTTAAGATCTTGCCATTATTGCTCGGGGACCGGGTGCTTATGTGGAACTTCAGGCGCCGGGAGCGAGGTAAGCTGGCCCCGAGGTGGTCTCCCCGTCAGTTTGTTGTTGTCCGCCAGCTGCAGCCGGAGCGGCCGCTGTATGTGTTCCGGCCCGAAGGAGGTCTGGAGGAGTGGACCCTACACCGGACCCACCTGTGTGCCTGTCCGGTGAGCGACGCCCAGAGGGAGCCCCCAGATGAGGAGGTGTGGGTCCCGGCCCGGGGTCCTGTACGTGATCCAGCTCTCCCCCTGGAGGAACAGCATCAGGCAATGGAGTAATGGAGCCTCCTGAACAACCGGAAGTGGTGCCCCAACTCTCGTTGCCTGAACTGCTTTACGCTGCATTCTTCCACAGTCTCCTGCTGGCCATCTGGGGAGAGACAGGGAGCAGTTTGTGAAACCATACCCATGTGTATGAATGTACACAAGGAATAATACAGTATTAGCTCTGATTTAGCACATTGTATTGCACCTCTGCATTAACGCTGGATAAGAGTGTGCCGTTTGCAGTCTGTATTTGCGTTCTACAAACACAAAATGATCTGCTTTACCTCCCTATATTCTGTTACTATCAGCACTTGGTATTAGTGTAGCGTATGAATGTTGGCAGAGCTTCCTCACCTGCGCCTGGCTGCAGCGATAGTTGTTCCCCTGTCCATCAGTAATCCATTGGTTGGGACGGTAATTCCCAAATGCCATCACCCATCGGGGTCTTTCTTCCCTCCTGTGCTCTCTGTTTTGCTGAGGTATAGTCCTGCAACAAAATCAGGGAGAGCAAAACACACATTCATCATTCATCCATCAATATCATTCCAAAAACTACTCATCCCCAAATAAACCTGAAGCTGAACACAATTAAACATATTTTTCCCACCAAAGGATTCAGTATTTTTAAATGAGTCATTTAATTGGCTTAGGTGGTAAGAGCAGTCGTCTGGCTGTCGAAGGGTTGCAGGTTTGATCCCAGGAGGGCGAACAGGGCCGGTGGCTGGAGTGCCTGCCCACTCTGCTCCAGGCTTATAACAACAGCTTTCACAGCAGCTTAAGATCTTGCCATTATTGCTGGGGGACCGGGTGCTTGTGTGGAACTTCAGGTGCCGGGAGCGAGGTAAGCTGGCCCTGAGGTGGTCTCCCCGTCAATTGTTGTTGTCCGCCAGCTGCAGCCGGAGCGGCCGCTGTATGTGTTCCGGCCCGAAGGAGGTCTGGAGGAGTGGACCCACCTGTGTGCCTGTCCGGTGAGCGACGCCCGGGGGGAGCCCCCAGATGAGGAGGTGTGGGTCCCGGCCCGGGGTCCTGTACGTGAGCCAGCTCTCCCCCTGGAGGAACAGCATCAGGCAATGGAGCAATGGAGCCTCCTGAACAACCGGAAGTGGTGCCTCTACTCTCGTTGCCTGAACTGCTTTACGCTGCATTCTTCCACAGTCTCCTGCTGGCCATCTAGGGAGAGACAGGGAGCAGTTTGTGAAACCATACCCATGTGTATGAATGTACACAAGGAATAATACAGTATTAGCTCTGATTTAGCACATTGTATTGCACCTCTGCATTAGCGCTGGATAAGAGTGTGCCGTTTGCAGTCTGTATTTGCGTTCTACAAACACAAAATGATCTGCTTTACCTCCCTATATTCTGTTACTATCAGCACTTGGTATTAGTGCAGTGTATGAATGTTGGCAGAGCTTCCTCACCTGCGCCTGGCTGCAGCGATAGTTGTTCCCCTGTCCATCAGTAAGCCATTGGTTGGGGCGGTAATTCCCAAATGCCATCACCCATCGGGGTCTTTCTTCCCTCCTGTGCTCTCTGTTTTGCTGAGGTATAGTCCTGCAACAAAATCAGGGAGAGCAAAACACACATTCATCATTCATCCATCATTATCATTCCAAAAACTACTCGATCCCCAAATAAACCTGAAGCTGAACACAATTAAACATATTTTTCCCACCAAAGGATTCAGTATTTTTAAATGAGTCATTTAATTGGCGTAGGTGGTAAGAGCAGTCGTCTGGCAGTCGAAGGGTTGTAGGTTTGATCCCACCCTGGGTGTGCCAAAGTGTCCCTGGGCAAGACACCTAACGTCTTAATGCTCATGACAAGCTAGTTGGTGCCTTGCATGGCAGCAAATCGCCGTTGGTATGTGTGACCGTGAGTATGACTGGGTGAATGAGCAGCATCAATTGTACCATGTACAGGGCATCTTGTTTGCCACTTACAGCTGCTGATGGCCGCCCTGCTTCTGGGACTCCATCAGCTTCAGCTCCCGATCCTTTCCTTCAACAGGAGAGAAACATTGCAAGAACATTTGCTTGCATTCTGCTACATAAGAAAACGGCAGATTCCTTTTACAAAATTGTACTTGTGCATTGATGTATCTTAAATAGCTATGACTGTATATTGTGAGGTGTGCTAGTAGCAGATGGTGCCACCAAAAGGTTGCAGAACTCACTTTTCCCACGGAGGGCCTCCTGCTTTGCGGAGAAACCAGAACTTGATGTGAAGGCTGGAGGTCTCTTGACGGCAACCTTTTGAAAAACAGCCTCAGCGAACCTGGAAATAAGACACAAGCACAGCATTAAACCACAACCACTGTAGGTAGACCTGATTGGCTTTTATACTCACGTCTGCCTGCTGCCATTGGCTGATCTTTCAGGGCCATCTGCAGCTCTTGGACCACGGCCTGGAGACAACAAGAGGATCCTGCATTTTGCGGTTAGTGTGCTCTGAAAGGAGAGACAGCCAATGGTTCACTGGCGGTAACAGTTAAGCATAAATTAATGGGTGAAATGCATGCATTAATAATCTCTGAAAGCTATGTAAGAAAGCACTAAGTAACACTGGGCAGATGTGATGGATTGCACTGTGCTGATAGTTATTGTTCACCTGGGCTTTGAAGAAGTAATCTCTGGATTCTGGCTCCATAATTGTCTTCACTTTCTAAAAGCAAGCGTGAGGGTGTCTCGTGTCCCGCTCTTTTTAATATGGGACGCGAAGATGGTCCGGCACCTGTGGCCGTGTCCCACCCTTAGATTTATTTTATGTGCATGTGTGAGAGTGTGTGTATGTGTGTGTGCATGTGTATGTGTGTGTGTGGACCCCCCTGTCCCTGGTGCATTGATACCTCTGGGGTGGTTGAGTGGAGTGAGTGTGGAGCACGGGGGGGTGGGGGAGAGGGCACTTACCAGTGTGGGGTGTAGTGGGTTTAAGTGTCCGCACTGCACTGCGACCCACTACACCACACACTGCTAGGTACCCCCACCATCCACCCCAGGGTACTTACCAGTGTGGGGTGTAGTGGGTTTAAGTGTCCGCACTGCACTGCGACCCACTACACCACACACTGCTAGGTACCCCCCGGCCCCGTGCTCCACACTCCGTGCCGCACGATGGACCCTCACGATTCCCTCAGCCGCCGACGCGGTCCCAGGTCTGTCGCCCCACTACCACGCTCCCTCAATCACACCTAAAAGAAACCCAGTACCCAGGTCCATATTCCCATGCGTGCTCCCAATTACCGATCAAGGAAAGTGCTCTCACCAAGCCGGCGGCTTATCAGGCTGACCTCCTGACACATACCTGGTTTAGACTGGCAGCGTGCAGCAGCTCGCATGCAGAAGGAAGCAGCATTAAAAAGTGATTAAACAGAAAAATACAAAATAAGAAATCCGACGAACAGCGGCATTTGCCGGTTTAAAATAACATCAAATTGGAAAGTAAATTAATAATTGTAACTCCATAAAATACCAGCATAACTTGTGTAATGTTTCACAAGTTAAGAAAATAATTGTTTGTTATTGCTGTCTCTCGACATTTATCAGGAGACTAGCCCCTATTTAGTGGATGTAAATGCAAAGTCACGGAACCCAGCTCCTGCTCCCTGTCCTGCTCCCTGTCCTCAAGCTGCTCCTCAGATGCCAGTTCATCTGTTGTAGCCTCAAACCAGTAGTAGTAGTAGTCTGTCAGTTCCTTCTCCATGGTCTGACACAGCTCTGACATGGCCGCTAGCTTCTCCTCCCCGGTCTCAAACTTCAGTCATGGCACCCAGCTCCTGCTCCTTGTCCCTGCATAACTGCGTCACAGTCTCCAGGCATTCTCCTCTCTCGTCTCCAAGCTGCATCTCTGATGCCAGGTTGGCACTCGTAGCTTCATACAGCGTGGTCAAGTCTGTCAGTGCCTTCTCCGTGGTCTGACATAGCTCTGACATGGCCGCTAGCTTCTCCTCCCCGGTCTCAAACTTCAAAGTCATGGCAGCCAGCTCCTGCTCCTTGTCCCGGCATAACTGCGTCACAGTCTGAAGACTTTCTGCTCTCTCCTGTCCAAGCTGCTTCTCACATGCCTGGCTCTCCCTTGCAGACTCATACAGGTAGGTCATGATAGTCAGTTTTTCTTCCATGGCCTGACACAGCTCTGACATGGCCGCCAGCTTCTCCTCCCCGGTCTTAAACTTCAAAGTCATGGCAGCCAGATCCTCCTCCTTGTTCCTGCATATTTGTGACAGAGTCTCCAGGCTTTCTCCTCTCTCCTGTCCAAGCTGTTTATCAGATACCAGGTTGTCTATTGTAGCCTCGTGCAGGTAGGTCAAGTCTGTCAGTGCCTTCTCCGTGATCTGCCATAGCTCTGACATGGCCGCCAGCTTCCCCTCCCCGGTCTTAAACTTCAAAGTCATGGCAGCCAGCTCCTGCTCCTTGTCCCTGCATAACTGCGTCACAGTCTCCAGGCTTTCTCCTCTCTCCTCTCCAAGCTGCATCTCTGATGACAGGTTGGCACTCGTAGCCTCATACAGCTTGGTCAAGTCTGTCAGTGCCTTCTCCGTGGTCTGACACAGCTCTGACATGGTTGCCAGCGTCTCTTCGCTTGTCTTATTCTTCGCAGTCATGGCAGCAAGCTGCTGCTGCTTGTTCCTGCATATCTGCATCAGAGTTACCAGGTTTTCTTCTTTCTCCTCTCCAAGCTGCTTCTCAGATGCCAGGTTGGCACTCGTAGCCTCATACAGCTTGGTCAAGTCTGTCAGTGCCTTCTCCGTGGTCTGACACAGCTCTGACATGGCCGCTAGCTTCTCCTCCCCGGTCTCAAACTTCAAAGTCATGGCAGCCAGCTGCTGCTCCTTGTTCCTGCATATCTTCATCAGAGTTACCAGGTTTTCTTCTTTCTCCTCTCCAAGCTGCTTCTCAGATGCCAGGTTGGCACTCGTAGTCTCATACAACTTGGTCAAGTCTGTCAGTGCCTTCTCCGTTGTCTGCCACTGGTCTGACATGGTTGCCAGCTTCTCTTCGCTTTTCTCATGTTTTGAAGTCATGGCAGCCAGCTCCTGCTCCTTGTCCCTGCATAACTGCGTCACAGTCTCCAGTCTTTCTCCTCTCTCCTCTCCAAGCTGCATCTCTGATGCCAGGTTGGCACTCGTAGCCTCATACAGCTTGGTCAAGTCTGTCAGTGCCTTCTCCGTGGTCTGACACAGCTCTGACATGGTTGCCAGCTTCTCTTCGCTCGTCTTATTCTTTGCAGTCATGGCAGCAAGCTGCTGCTCCTTGTTCCTGCATATCTTCATCAGAGTTTCCAGGTTTTCTTCTTTCTCCTCTCCAAGCTGCTTCTCAGATGCCAGGTTGGCCCTCGTAGCCTCATACAGCTTGGTCAAGGCAGTCAGTGTCTTCTCTGTGGTCTGCCACTGGTCTGACATGGTTGCCAGCTTCTCTTTGCTTTTCTCATGTTTTGAAGTCATGGCAGCCAGCTCCTGCTCCTTGTCCCTGCATAACTGCGTCATAGTCTCCAGGTGTTTACCCCTCTCCTCTCCAAGCTGCCTCTCTGATGCCAGTTTGTCCTTTGTAGCCTTAAACCGGTAGGTCAAGTCTGTCATTGCCTCCTCCGTGGTCTGACACAGCTCTGACATGGTTGCCAGCTTCTCTTTGATCGTCTTATTCTTTGCAGTCATGGCAGCAAGCCGCTGCTTCTTGTTCCTGTATATCTGCACCATAATTTCCAGGTCTTCTTCTTTCTCCTCTACAAGCTGCCTCTCTGCTGCCAGGCTGGCACTCGTAGCCTCATACAGCTTGGTCAAGTCTGTCAGTTTGTCTTCCTTGGCCTGACACAGCTCTGACATGGCAGCCAGTTCCTCCTCCTTCTTCCCGCATCTTTGCGTTATAGTCACCAGGCTCTGTCCTCTCTCCTGTCCACGATGTATCTCGGCTGTCAGACTGTTCATTGCGGCCTCATACTGCTCGCTTACAGCAGCCAGTTCATCCTCCTTAGCCTGACAGATGTGCTCCATGGCTGTCAGCTTCTCCTCACCCATCTGGACCTTTACGGCTATAGCAGCCAGCACCTTGTCCTTCCTCTTCTTTGGCATGAATCTCATCAGTTTCCTTAAGGCCATCTCTGACAGCTCTGCTTCCTTAAGTCCTTGTTCCTCAGCCTTTGCTACTTGTTTTGGGCAACTATTTCTCATGGCTGAAAGTTCCTTCTACAAGGCCTGGACGATGTTGCAGTGTCGCTTTGAGTTACCTCCTCTACAAGACAGCTGGACGATTCCTGTTCAAAAGAGGACATTCATCACTTTGTAAAAATAGCTTAGAATATGTCTACCCATTGATTCCACAGAAATCACAATTCTGTGTGTAAATGGTTGGCATTTACATAGTGCCTCTATCCAAAGCGCTGTACAATTGATGCTTCCCCTTCACCCATTAATACACACACTCACGGCGACTGGCTGCCATGCAAGGCACCGACCAGCTCGTCAGGAGCATTTGGGGGTTAGGTGTCTTGCTCAGGGACACTTCGACAGCCCGGGCGGGGGATCGAACCGGCAACCCTCCGACTGCTCTTACTGCCTGAGCCATGTCGCCGTGAGTGTGTAGTTGTAAGATGCCAAGTGCCACAGTGTTAACATCATTGTTAATCAGCTGGCCAAACTGCCCATTACAACCGATCTGACCTGAAGCAGAGTTCTTGCAGGCAATCCGTTCCTGCGGAAGTTTCTGAATCTTCTTATTGTTCCTTGTCTCGCTCACTTTGAAAGCAATGTTAAAATGGAAATGAAACATTAAATTTCATCACATCCTAAAAGGCAGTAGAGTAGGCTAGCTAAGTCATGTAAAGTGGTAGTCAATGTCTGAAATAAAAAATAAAAAAATAAATAAAAAAGATTTAGGCATTTCCTGTTTTTAACCTGGAGAAGAATGAACGGAAGAAAAATCAATCACAGAGAGGACAATTAAAGGTGCAATCGGTAAGATTTTTGTGTTAAAACATAGTTACAAGACCATGTTAAATCTCTTCCTATCATTGAAAAAGGCTCACTCACATGTTGACTCACCCTCTGCCTGTGTTTAAAACTCAGGTCTCAAAGTGTACATTTGTCGGGCTGTCAAATGCATCGAAACATTGTACAGCTGTACAGCAATTAAAGCTCATTGGTTGAAAAATGGTTCCAACTGCCACAGCCAATGGCATTCTGGGGGCTTTTTCTGATTGTCGATCGTCGCTGCCCAAATTGTACTCCAGACAAGCAATCACTGAAACTCAGTGTACTATTGCTTATTATCCAAGCCAAGAATAGTTCTAGTAAGAAAATGTTCGCTGAACAGGTGACTTTATGAAATGTTGACTTTAATGCACTGCATCACACTATGTTTTGACTTTCACTTTAGCCAACCAACTATATAATGAGCAAGCAACTTATTTGGCTGCACAACTATCTGGCTATATAACTAAGATATGATAGTCTACCACAAACGATGCAACTGCAACTTAGTTTGAGACAAATAAAGGTTTAGGTAAACACGCATGATTCAACAAGTGTAGCTGCCCAAATTGCACTCCAGACAAGCTATCACTGAAACGGTATACTACTATTGCTTATTATCCAAGCGAATAATACATATCTAGTTATAAAATGATACCAGTTTGTTATTGGTAGCAACAAGCAAATTAGCTATTAGTTAGCTTGCCGAATTTACAAATATCCACACAACGCCTGTGCAACAACGCTTTCTCCTATGTTCGTATTGCCTCAGGTGGATATTTGTAAATTAATTGAGCTAACTATGGCAAATTTGCTTGTTGCTACCAATAAAACTGCTATTGTTCTTTAACTAGATATGTAGTCTTCGCTTGGATAATAAGCAATAGTACAGTGTCATGGATTGCTTGTCTGGAGTGCAAATTGGGCAGCCACACGCGAACGATCTGAATAAGCCCCCACGCCATTGGCTATGGCATTTAGAACCATTTTTTCAACCAATGAGCCTGAATTATTGCACAGCTGCGCAGTGATGGCCGTCAATTTTACATTTTGAAACTAGAATTTAAGGACTATAAACACAGGCAGAGGCTGAGTCAATATGTCAGTGAGACTTTTTCAATGATAGGAAGGGATCTACAATGGTCTTAATGTTTTAATGTTTTTCCTATTGTCCCTTTAAGTGCACACAGGGCAAAGTGAAAAATATATATCATTTTTGGCAGCGTTATAGCCTACAAGACGCTAAAGGAAAATAAGTAGACTAATTGTACATGCATGATATGTACTCCTTAAACGTTCCATGAGCAAATTAACATTTAACGTACATCTTGGATGGTTTAGCCTAATATCGCTCCGGAAAATAACATTGTTAATATATTACGTTAAGTAAAAAAGAACTCACCACAAGCGATATAATGATAACAGCGACCCCCGCGACTGAATTGAGCTGAGAAAAAATGAAACGAACATGGTCAGAAACGCAGTTTCCGTAGCCCTTATAGTCGATACATTTCCCCAAACATTCATCAAACACCGCACTTAGCTGCTCTTGCAATGGGTTTCGTTTGGCATTCTTGCTAGATGAAAACAAAACTTAACAGAGCTTACTCGCTCTACATGGAAAATATATTTCTTAAGACTTACAATTTCAGAAGAGACCAAACAAATTTTCCGTTATCAAGAATGCGAATAATGTTAATAGGTTAGGTTATAAAATCGACTGTGTTGTAATGACGAACAAGCTCCGTGAAGTAGGTAGGTTTATGATCTGGCCGACGTGAAAACCCCGTATTTATTTAAAAAAATTAACTTTCCACTGTGACGTAGTCCTACATACAGTGACGTGATCATTTTATCCGAAAACTCCCAGTAGAACCCTATTTTTTTTTTTCTAATTCTCCTAAGGGGAATGCGAAGTATTCGTTATTTAATACCCAGATAGCCAGCATATTTGGGCCTAGTCCGGTACATTTGGCGCACTGCCGGCTTGTGCAAAATATTATGGGCCAAAACAGTATCTTTTCCCACAATCAGTGTCGTCCCACAATTGTATGTATGACAGCTGCTATATAAATAAAGTGTATTATTATTATTATTATTATTATTATTATTATTATTATTATTATAAAACAGGCCACGTTCGCTCGTTTGCTGTTATTTCGATGTTTTAGATGAAGTAGCTATTTTCTAATCAGACGTAATACGGATCGAAAATAAAAATGTGAATGCACGTTGACTTACTCTGACAGACGTTTTCAGTTACTCTAGGGCGCCATCACGCAAGCTATATGCATTGATGCACTTGATGCGCTTGAGTACAGGGCTGCTTGGAAGTACATTAGGGACAAGTAAGCCATTAGAAAACCGAAATAATAATTTACGGTATGATATATGTGACTTTTATAATAAATAAATATTACTATCACTTCAATCATTTGGCTAAGCTAGCGAACACTAGTAGCCTAACATTAGTTAATATAAACATGAGTGGAATATTGCTAGTCACAAACAAGTGTTTATACATCTAAGTACATCTAACTCTATATCGAAGTAGTTTGCTCTGTTTTATGATTTGTCTAGCTAGTATATGTTGGCCAGTAACAGAAGCGGCATTTAGCCGGCTAAGTTACAGCTGTTATTAGCTAGAGCTAGCTAGATGGCTAACCTTACTTCAGTTTGATTCGGCTGTCTGTGTCTAGTATCACGCAAAGGGGGTTAATGTTACAATCATAATTCCAATCCAGTTATACATATAGTGCAAATAAGAATATAAAAAATCAAGGCCCAACAGCGAAGCTTCAATTAGCTAGTTAGCTAAGTAGCTAACTTGCCAAGCTGGTGACCGTTTTTTAAAATGGGATGAACTGGAGAGGCGGGAAGCGCGAGGGGTTGCTAGCTAGTTAATATGGTGCGCAGTGCACTGTAGCATTCATTCAATATCGCATGCATCTTCTCTGAAACGAAGGGTTTTACATTCATTCAATTGGGTAATGTTATGTGATCTCTGAAATGTGTATTTTAGCTCTGAGCTGATGTTAACTCTGGTGCCCTCCAGCACTCTTCTGTGCTGTCTCCTGTCTCTGAAACACTTATAGAGGGCTGTTGGATGAGTGTATCAAGAAAGCATGTTTTAAAAAAGTCAAATTATAATTTTCTGCCTGTTCCATGGGGAGGTAAAGCAGATACAGATGCTCCCTATTAAAGTTTTTTTTAAATCACTTTGGCGCTAATCTCAGTGTGTGCGCAATTTTCAAAACCATTGTGCATCCATGTCTTTGAAGCAATCTTGCACTGCCAAACTCATTGGGAGGAACATTTGTTTAGCTCGCCCACACACACAATATCTATAGCTTCAACATGGTTCTTTTTGTGGTTCTAAATAAAGGGAATAGTGGGAACAGTTACAATTACAACACGTTTGTTTCATATTTGTTTTGCTAACAAGCTTTTTTTTGGATACCGAGTCTTCTTACACAGTTAGCACAAGAGCACTGTATGTAGACAACCTGTAAATGTTTGACAAACAATGCAAAAAAATAAAAAATTCTCAGTCAGGCTTAACCACCAAAAAACGGTACATTTCTACAGCTCAATTGGCAAATAACTGACTGAAAAGAGTGCAGCTATTATAATGCCACTGGTTTAGTGTTTTTTAGATCATTGTTCTATGATTGACAAAAAAATCTTGTTGGAAGAAAGCTAGTGCTGGTGTTTTGATCGAATGATTTTGCAGTGTTTTGGTACTTTTGGTCCATTGTGTGGATGAAATGAACTATTGTGCCCAGCTGCTAAATCCTCAACTGCAGTGAAAGGCACAGTCCCCGTCCCCCCCAACCTCTAAGGCGAGGAGCAAGGCCACCTCTCTGAGTGGTACCCCACTTGCTTCTGCCATTCCACTGACCACTTCCTCATCCTCTCACTGCTTTACACAAAAATCTCACCTATTGTACCTTTAAACAATTGTCTGTGCCAGCTAAAGCTGAGCTTTGGACTTAAGTATGTTTTATCTGCGATGCCTGTCTTCATTTTTCAATGTTTTATATGAATTGTGAATGAAATGATTTTACACTGTGAATGTGCACACAACTAGGCCCAATGCCATGTGTCCTTCCCTGTTTCCGTAACAATGGATAATGTAACTTGTCGTTTGTTGTCGTTGTCGCCTGTTATGTGCATGTAATATTGTTCAGTTATCTTTCTAACTTCATGCCCTATATTATAAAAACTAGTGGGAACTAACGATGAAAGGGGCTGTAATTCCTACACGGTTTACCCAATATGGATGTAAAAACCATCAAATTAAAGCTGAAAGTCTGCACATTAATCAAGGTTGTTGGTTGTTTTATTTGAACTGTTTTTTTTTGCTGTAGTACAGTGAACACAACAAAAAGTATGTTTCTGTCCAAAGGTCTGTCCGAAAGTATGTTACTGTTGAGGTCTTTGGTCTTTGTGTGTGTGTGTGCATGCCCCTGTGTGTGTGCGTGTTACTGAGCAACAACAACACAAGGCGTTGCCCGTCAACACAATTATATTGCCATCTAAAAAGAAAGGATTGTCTTTTTAGCATGGATGGATACTATAATCATCAGGACAGATTACCTGCCGGGTAGTCCAGTAAAAAGTGGTCTGTCTGTTAAAACTCCTGTCGAGACCAAGCTCTATGACTGGATAATGTTTTCCCTTTGAAGAAATTATCGCCCACCACAACGAGAGCAAAAATGTAGGTCTCCCGTATCGCTTGTTTAAGATGCCGTTTTTAATCAGTTTTATTCCAACCCAAATGAATACGATGTGCTATGTTTGTTTTTTGTTTTTTTTACATTCATAGACACGCTCACACACTGACGGCGACCGGCTGCCATGCAAGGTGCCAACCAGCCCACCAGGAGCAACTGGGGGTTAGGTGTCTTGCTCAGGGACACTTCGACACAGCCCGGGCGGGGGATTGAACCGGCTACCCTCCGACTGCCAGACAACTGCTCTTTCTGCCTGAGCCATGTCACTCCCTGTAGCTCAACTGGTAGTGCATGGCACCCACTGGTGATGGAATCAATTCCCACTGGTGCCAGCCGTCCTGAAAAATGTATGAGCTCATGGTATTGTAAGGTGCTTTGAATAAAAGTATTCATCAAATAGCATTGAAATGCAATGCTGGAGTGTGAGCTATTGATAGTGATCAGACTTTTAGTTTTTATCCCCCCGCATCCAGTATCACCACCAGCCGCCACTGTTATATAGAATAAATGATATTCGTAAAGAACATATGTCACAAAGACAGAAGCAGGAAAGAAGAAGCCAACATGGACAAACATGACCATTATTTTCATTAACCACTCAGTGGGGGAAAGAATGGACCCTCATAAAACAGTAGGCCTGAGGCATTGTGAGTGTTCATTTTTGGGGTGTCTAAGAGGAGCATGGGACATCCTGGGGTTTGTCTTCATTGTCTCCAGAGAAGACGTTCTCATCGTTGGGAGATGGCTGGGCGGAGCGTCTTCTCTGATTGGCCAATCTGCACCAGCGGATATAGACATAGGCCGGGTGAATGAACGTGGCCAGGCACAGGATGCACAGGGCTATGTTTATCTGCAGAGGGAGTAAGAGAAGAGACTGGAACACTCATTTGCATGTATTTCCAAAGGAAGGGAATTTTCCAGGAAACTTGGAGACCTACAGAATTTTCTGAAATTGTTAGCAATTTTCATTCTCATGACACTATACAAATTCAATCTGAGGAGGTTTGTTTGGATTCTCCAGGGCAGATTAGCTGTGGTTGAGATAGATTAAAATTATTTTTTCAAATGGTACAACCTGTTAATACTTATAAGAAGGCAATTACTATTATAGGTATTACCGGTATTTGTCATTTTTTGTCATTAAACAAATGAAATAATATTAGAAAACGAATTAGTCTTGGTCAAGCAAGTCAATTACATTTTTTAAAAGTTATGTTTAACCTTATTTTAGTCAAAGAAAAGATAGTGGACACACAGGAGTTTAGGAATCGGTTATGTAGAATATAAAAATTTTGCACCTTACAGTTAGTTATTTCCTACCTTCTGGGGCATTAAACCCTTCAAACAATAAGGGTTACGAGGTCATTTAGGCCAATAATAAGAGTAATCTTAAATTAGGATTTCTCTGAACAGATAATAAAAAGGGCTATGAAAAGACAGATTTAAGAAATTCCAAAGCTCCGAAAGAAAATATAAATTAAAAGTGATAGGGACTCTCTATTTGTTATTTGTTATTATTTTTTATTGCTTTAATATGGCTGCTGAAGTGAAGATCTGAATCAATTTTCACACCCAAGATTTCTGTCTTTCTGAGTGACTTTCAGCCTTTCGAGCCCTTGGACTGAAGGAGAACACAAACTTCAAGTCTTGCTTATTTGGTTCCAAATATAATGATCTCGGCTTTGTCTTTGTTTAAATGAAGAACATGTTGGAACAGCCAATTGTTTATTTGTTCTCTGCATTGACACATTGAGTCTATGGGACCATAGTCATTTGGACAGATAGCTAAGTAAATTTGAGTGTCATCTGCATAGCTCCTGCATGGTAAGCAAATTTGTTGTCTCACATGATTTGGCCTCATGGGACCATATAGAGATTGAATAACAGAGGCCCAATAATTGAGCCTTGGCGGATTCTATATGTCATGGCTTTTCGCTCAGACGCATTATCAGTATCAAATAATAATCAGCTGCACTAAGATCCAGTAATATTATTTATTACTTTTATAAGTACTATGGTGGGATTGGACACCTGACTGAAATTGATCAAACTAGCTATTTAAGGTTAAGAAGTTACTAAGTTTATTATAAACAGCTTTTTCAATAATCTTACTTATGAATGGGAGATTTGAAATGGGTATGTAATTGCTTAGTATGGGAGTGTCCAGTTTGCTCTTTTTTAAGAGGGGCCACAGTCTTTAATGCCAGATGTAAGGAGAGCAGGCAGCCTAACCCCCTTATGGAGGAATGCAGAATGGATGTACATAGAAATGGGATCACAGCACAGAAAGTTCCAGGGCAGGGAATCAAACTGACTGCGACCAGGTCTGCCTAACGTGTCACAATTACATTTGCTAATTCCAATGGAAAATATTCACAACTGACTGGTACAAATATCATCAACGGCCGCCAAGTGAAGAGTGATTCATGTTATGATTCTCCTGTGAATGGATGTTGGGTGTGTAGGTGCGGAGCATAGTGGTGCAGTACTCATGTATAAGGGGTCTCCATCCAACACCTCATTCACCAGGATGATGCAGGGGAATTGCAGGAGCAACACCGCAGACAATTCAGCATTAACCACACCATTGAGCTTACCAAAGTGGCAGACTGGAAAACTGTAGAAACAAGAGGAGAATATGATTATAATAAAGTGCATGAATAGAGAACAGGAAAATGACGGGATAGGGTAAAAGAGGAAAGACAAACAGGAAGACTGAGGGGGGTGAGAGAAACTGTATAGTCGGAGACATCCTGGCAGCACTACTGCTCAAAATAACCATGATTACTCAGAATAATTGTAGTTATTTCTGATTCTCTGCACCTCAGTATATGAGCATCTGATAAATTAATCAATATATAAACTAACTTACAGTACTCAGGGTTAGCTTGTTAAGATTGGACAGATAACTTCGGTCACCTCAGGCCACTGTCTTTTTTAACCCATTCATCTCCATAACAGAAACATCTTTGCACACAAGAAGACTCTCACTGATTTTACAGGAATGGTTCAAAATGCCTTAAAAGTGAGTTGGTGGTAAGAAAGAAAGGATGTTTGCTTAGCCTACATTTTTGGTACACAATCGCCTATTTGAATACATTGTTTGCTCTCACAGACTTTATACCATTGGATCTGTCACGTTTCATGTTTGTCATGTCATGTTTGATGTTTAGTCATTGTCTTAGTTTCGTTATTGTCATGTCACGTATTATGTTAGTCTAGTCTCGCCATGGTTTTATGTTTTATTTCTTGTTACATTTTATTTTCATGTCATGTTACGTTTCATGTTTAGTTGTCACGATTTAATTGTTAGTCTTGTCTTGTCATGTTATGTAGTTTATTCATGTCACATTTTGCAAACTTATGTCATGATTTATGTTTGTTTCATGTTCTGTTCATTGATTAGCATGCACTTTTTTGTGTCTTTCTGCAAACCATTCTGTCACTCACACTTCCCTAATTGTTTCAATTTCCCTTGTCTTCTTACTAATCTACTAACTTTAGATCAGGATTTGGTAATATTAACATTCTAACCATGTGTTCATGTTACCTTACGTTTCTTGTGCATGTCATTTACTAACGCTAGGGCAGGATAGGTTTATTACTAACGATTACTAATTATTTTGTTAACTTGTCAATCCTCCACATCTGATTTCCATTCTCATGCTGCTCTCAAGCTAATTGTCTACACCTGTCTACACCTGCATATAAGCTCAGTTTCATGGCAAGTCTTTGCAAAATTGTTGCCTCCTGTTCATCAGTGCACTTGTTAGCGGTTTTGTCAAGCCATTGTCTACCTGTTACGATCCAAGCCTGTTTATTGACCAAAGATTATTGACTTCTGTTTTGTTGACCATTGCCTGCCTGTACCATGACTTTGCCTGCTATCTTTGTGCTTTTGCCCCGCGGAGCAGACTTTGGTCTTGACTCTTGCGCCATCATCGACCCTGAGCCTGCCTACCGTCCGCCTGTACTTCTGCCCCGCTGACAGCTTTCCTGGCGACTGGACTTTTTGCATGGTGTACCGATTACGAGACTGCCTTCTCCCTCGGTACTGTACTGTACTGATTTTACGTGTATGAACATTGCTTGTTTTTTGACTACTCTCACTGGACATTCCCTGAATAAAGCCCTGACAGGACTTTATTTCACCCCTTTTGTCTAAGTTGTGCATTTTTGGTCAAACCCCCCACGCACCCGTCTCAGGATCAGCTGATTTCAATGCATTATCAGTGCAATATTCTCAGTGTCAATTTTGACAGAACAATGTCTGTGCTACATTAATTTTAAGAACTCACCGTAAGACCTACAAACATAGACAAGTAGAAAATTTTGAAAAATGAACTATGGTATTAAACTTCATGAGCTCTATTGGAGCAGATAGGCCACCCGTCCTTCTGAAGATTCTCCATATGTTGAGTGAATGGAAGGGCAGACCCTATATGAGGGGTGATTTTGTCATCAAAGAAATTCATAAAGTCATTGCTGCTAAATGATATTGAAACACTGGGATCAGTCTGGGAAACAGGTGGATTGTTCTATTTTTGTCAATTAAGGTAGAGAAATATGAGGAAGGTGCTGTGAAAGAGGGTATGTTTATAAGTTAGTAGGCTGTCTTTCCAGGTATGGGGGAATACCTGCAATTTGATAGAACACCATTTGCGCTCGAGTTGGCATGAAGCTTGCTTGAGAGCACGAGTATGGTCAATGTACCAAGGTGCTAATTTCCTTTGGCAGACTTTCCTCTTCTTAAGAGGTGCAATAGTATCCAGGGTTCTGAAAAGTATGTCACTTATGTTGTCTGTCAGCTGATCAATTGAGTTAATGTTTGCTTTTGTGTATGCATTTTGGCATATCTCCGTGTGTCTAGCTCTTCCCAAGGGAGTCAAATGATGTTTGACATCTCAGCACCAAAATGGCCTTAATGCCATCCAGGTGTGCCTACTTAACCAGTAGGCATGCTCGGATTGCCCTGCTTCCATCCTGCAAACCAAGCTCAGATGCTTCAATGTCCTATGCAGGTAAATCAAACACAGGGTGTTTTGAGTATCTCTGAAACTGCTGATCTCCTTGGATTTTCACGCACACTAGTCTAGAGTTTGCAAAGAATGGTGCAAAAAAACACAAAACATCCAGTGAGCAGTGTCGTGTCTAGGAAACAACAGAGTCCAAATCTTCAATTTGTCGAAAAACATCTTCGCGAGGGAAAAGACGACACCAGGCAGCAAGATCTTCAGGAAAATCAGACTTTATTAGCACACGTGCATAAAGCCGGATCAGCTCTCCAGAACTGAACCCCGACTGGCATTTGTACACCCATTTTATACACAGTTACTCCACCTACAACTCCTCCTCAAACCTCATTCTGGCAAATCACCCACACTTTTCTTATCGTAACTCCTCCCAACGCTCCTCCCACAACGTCATTGTGGCAAATTGCCAACGGTCCTTATGCTCTGCCAACTCTGTACAAAGTTCAGGGCATTCTGCCAACTACGTGTCCTCACTTCACCCCGCACCTGCTCTTGGCAAACTACCAGACCTCAGAAAGTTCTGGATGCCCTCCCTCTAACACGTCATCCATACACGTCACTCTGTATCTTTCGCTTTTATAAGACGAACTAAGCAGCAGTAATCATTGAAAATATACAGACAAACTAAACATTTCATTAATATTCACTTCTAATATACTTTTCTAATATACAGACATACTAAACATTTGATTAATTATTCTCTTCTAAGGGAATAAATGTACGTAGCATTCTTTGCTCTCATTTCAACAGTTTTCACTGTGGTTTCTTGCGTTTTCATAAGCTCAGCTATAATTAATGTTCTAGGTCAAATAGATACACTCCTGGCATAAAACATCGAGAGTCCCGGAGAAATCAGCTGTATAGTCATATCTTGCTCTGCCCGTGTCCTTGACAGTTTGGTCTACACAGTTCAAGACGGGCCCCCCCCTGCCAGCTGGCTGGGCTCACTGTGTAATCCTGGCACAATTTAGCAGTTAATCAGTTTGAAACTATACAGGGTACATATCATACTTTAATACAGATATATTGATAAACTTTTAGCACACATCGTCGAGAGTTTTGGAGGAACCAGCCTGCTCACTAAGGCGGAGTCTGATTTTGACTTGTGATTGGTTATCATGCTTTTAGGAGGGAGATCTTTCGTTCTGTGAATTTTCCCCTACAGCAGCAGTTCAGCAGACAGAAACTCCTTGTTAATGAGAGATGTCCGAGGAGAATGGCCAGACTGGTCAAAGCTGACAGGAAGGATACAGTAACGCAAATAACCACACAATACAACAGTGGTATGCAGCAGACCACCTCTGAACACACAACAACCCATCATAACTCAAAGTGGATAGGCTACAGCAGTAGAAGTCTAAAAAAGTGTTCAATGAGAGTATGTGTGTGTATACATATATATATAGGACAATTTCTTCACATGCAAGTCTTTTTGATAAATGGGCTTTAACCCCTTAAGTATTGCCTCTTTTCTTAACACAAGCTTGAAATTTACATACCCAAAATAAAATGGTTACTATTCTTGAGCCCTTTTGACTACAGGCATAATCTTGGTCTCTTCTTAAAGATAACTCTTGTGTTCATAGTGGATACAGATTATTGAGGCTGTGCCTGCTCTAAGAAACACAATGCCACAGCCACAAGACCAGACAAATCCCCTTTCAAATATGATGACAATATCATCAAATTCTGCATTCTGCATTGCTTTTCCATGTTGTGTCTAGGCAGTTTTCCAAAAAGGACATTTGCAAACTTCAACATGGAAACCGAATCATATTATGGGTCTTATGAGGTGTAAACACTGCATTTTGCTTACTAAACTGAAGAAAAAACTTACTAAACTGAAAGAAGTGTTTGCACTGTCCCACACCTGTCACTCTCCCCCTACCTCACCCCCACAACCTCCTTGTGCTGTCCTCAGCCAGCAACAATTGAGAAGATTATAAAAAAGAAGTACAATAATCACAATAATAGCATCTTCATAGAAGCGTAGGTTTTAACACTTTCAAACAGCCCTGGTTCGGTGACACAGGTGTTAATTTAGTAGATTAAACTCAATAAATAATTATCCCTCCAGTAAAACAGGAAAAACTACCAATCCTACCAGGATTATCTACGTAGGAAAATATCTTACCTGTCAGTCAAGAAAATAACACTGAGCTGGACTTAATGTGGCATTCGGGAGAAAAGTGATGAAAAAAAAGTTTGATTGGGATTATTGTCTTACTGTGGGATGAAGCACCATCCAATGTGCTTGGAGGCATTTGAGTGATCTTGAGCCAATAAGATGCTTCAGTACACTTCAGAATTAATTCCGCTGTTTCAGATGAGAGGGGGTGCTTTGGTTCTTGGGCAGTTGCTTTTGGCCTCTACACTTTGATCTTCAGCCATCACTCTGGTAGGTCAATCTGGGTCTCATCCGTCCACAAGACCTTTTTCCAGAACTCTGTCTGTTGCTCAATATGCCAGTGGTTTCTTTCTTTTCAGGTCATTCCAAGTTGTTGTACAAGCTATCCCCAATGGCTTGCTTTTTTCCCAAAGACACAAATGCAGTCTTCACAGGCAAAACCCAAGGCTAAGACCAAAAGTAGACATTCAGAACTATTTATTGTTTAATCAATCAATCTAACAGGACACATCTGAACAAAAAGAAACACCTGCCAGTCACATGTTCCAATACTTTTTCTCACGTAAAAATTGAGCAGTCTGATTCAAGGTGACATGTTCTCAGTTAAAAATACCAAATAAAAGAAATTCAGATCTGTCATCTCATGTACATCTTTTGATCACAAACTCAATTGTCTTCAGTGTATAGCAAAAACAAAGGAAGTGACCTTGCTGTTCCAATACTATTTGGGGGACTGTAATTATGCTGAACTGTACATCAATTCTTTGCATATATACAAACTAAAACTTTCACTCTGACCCCCAGAAATCAAGCCCTCCAACTCCTGTGCTTTCAGTGATTAAACTCATTTGTGTGTTTTCTTTGTTCTTTTCCCAGAATACTGTACACCATTGGAACCTTGATGATTGCTTTTTCACATCCAGGTAAAGTGTCTTTCATCTGACACAGTGGCAGTTAGCAAGCCATACACAGTGGGCTCCAGAATTATTGGCACCCTTAATTTAAAAAAGCCTGCACATAATAAACAACATTTATAATGATCTATATTTTCAAACATATGGGAAAACTACACTTTTATTTGCATACATTTACTGATGTTTCAATGTTTTTTATGTATCTCATTTTTTATAACTTATTGGCACCCCTAATAATGATTGTAACAAAGTGAAATTGGCCGAAATTGAGACTAAAATGGAATGTTTTGGCTATACACATCATCGATATGTTTGATCGCAAAGTGGAATGCACAGAATGAGAAGCACCTCAATACTACTGACAAATATGGCAGTGGTTCATTGATGTGTTGGAGATGTTTTGCTGGCAGTGGTTCAAGGGCACTATTTAAGATCAATGGCACAAAGAATTCAACAAAGTACCAGGAAATCTTGTCAGGAAACCTGGTGGCCTCTACTAGGAAGCTGCGTCTTGGTCATAGGGGGATTGTCCAGCAGGACAAGCATACAACAAAATCCACACAGAAATGGTTAAGTAAAAACAACAACAATTTATGTCCCCAGACATAAATCCCATGAAAAACCTATGGTCTGAACTGAAGAGTGGGGTATCCCAAGGATATAAATTCTTTTCAAAAGTTGTGCATGGATGAATGGTCAAAAATCCATCCAAGTGTGTTCTCTAACTGTATCACAAATAATAGCTGGCTGTCACCTTTGCCAGTACATTGCAGAAAATACTAAACCTCTGGTGCTAATAATTGTCCATCCATCCATCCATCCATCCATCCATCGTCACCCGCTTATCCGGAGTCGGGTCGCGGGGGCAGTAGGCAAAGCCGGGTATTCCAGGCGTCCCTCTCCCCAGCAACGCATTCTAGCTCCTCCTGGGGGATCCCGAGGCGTTCCCTGGCCAGGAGAGATATATAATCTCTCCAGCGGGCTCTGGGTCTCCCTCGGGGTCTCCGCCCAGTTGGACGAGCCCGGAAAACCTCCAAAGGGAGGCGCCCGGGAGGCATCCTGATGAGATGCCCGAACCACCTCAATTGGCTCCTTTCGATGCGAAGGAGCAGCGGCTCTACTCCGAGCTCCCTCCGGATGTCCGAGCTCCTCACCCTATCTCTAAGGCTGAGCCCGGCCACCCTACGGAGGAAGCTCATTTCGGCCGCTTGTATACGTGATCTCGTTCTTTCGGTCACTACCCAAAGCTCGTGACCATAGGTGAGGGTTGGGACGTAGATCGACCAGTAAATCGAGAGCTTCGCCTTCCGGCTCAGCTCCTTCTTCACCACAACGGTCCGGTGCAACGCCCGCATTACTGCTGACGCTGCACCGATCCGCCTGTCGATCTCACGCTCCCTTCTACCCTCACTCGTGAACAAGACCCCGAGATACTTGAACTCCTTCACTTGGGGCAAAGACTCGTTCCCAACCCGGAGGGAGCAATCCACCGTTTTCCGGCAGAGAACCATGGCCTCGGACTTGGAGGTGCTGACTCTCATCCCGGCCGCTTCACACTCGGCTGCAAACCGCTCCAGTGCGTGCTGAAGGTCACGGTCCGATGAAGCCAGCAGAACCACATCATCCGCAAAAAGCAGAGATGCGATTCTGAGGTCACCAAACCGGACACTCTCCTCACCTCGGCTGCGCCTTGAGATCCTGTCCATGAATACCACAAACAGGACCGGTGACAAGGGGCAACCTTGGCGGAGTCCAACACCCACCGGAAACGTGCTTGACTTTGTGCCGAGAATGCGGACACAGCTCTCACTTTGGTTATACAGGGACCTGATGGCTCGTAACAACGGCCCCGGTACCCCGTACTCCCGCAGTACACCCCACAGGGTTCCCCGGGGGACACGGTCGAAAGCCTTCTCCAAGTCCACAAAGCACATGTGGACTGGATGGGCAAACTCCCATGACCCCGCCAGCAACCCTGCCAAGGTAAAGAGCTGGTCCACTGTTCCACGGCCAGGACGGAAGCCACATTGCTCCTCCTGAATCCGAGGTTCGACCGTCGGTCGGAGCCTCCTTTCCAGTACCCTAGAGTAAGCTTTCCCAGGGAGGCTGAGGAGTGTGATACCCCGGTAATTGGAGCACACCCTCCGGTCCCCCTTCTTGAAAATGGGGACCACCACCCCGGTCTGCCACTCTACAGGTACTGTCCCCGATCTCCACGCGACACTGAAGAGGCGTGTCAGCCAAGACAGCCCAACAATGTCCAGAGCCTTCAGCATCTCAGGGCGAATCTCATCTACACCCGGCGACTTGCCACTGAGGAGCTTTTTGACTACCTCAGCAACTTCCGCCAGGGATATAGGTGCAGATTCCCCCGAGTCTTCAGGCTCTGCCTCTTCCACAGAGGACGTGTTGTTCGGGTTCAGGAGCTCCTCGAAGTGCTCTTTCCACTGCCCGACAATATCCCCAGTCCGGGTCAGCAGTTCTCCTCCCCTGCTGAAAACAGCCTGAGACAAGCCCTGCTTTCCCTTTCTGAGTCCGAACTCCTCCCATACCCGGGTTTTTGCTTCAGCGACTGCCGAAGCTGCAGCCCTTCTGGTCACCCGGTACCTGTCTGCTGCTTCAGGGGCCCCCGGGCCAGCCAAGCCCGAAAGGCCTCCTTCTTCAGCTTGACGGCCTCCCTCACCGCTGGTGTCCACCAGCGGGTTCTTGGGTTGCCGCCCCAACAGGCACCGATGACCTTCTGGCCACAGCTCCTGCTTGCCGCCTCTGCAATGGAGGCTTTGAACATGGCCCACTCGGACTCCATGTCCCCAGCTTCCCCCGGGATGCGTGAGAAGTTCTTCCGGAGGTGGGAGTTGAAGACCTCACGAACAGGGGCCTCCGCCAGACGTTCCCAGTTCACCCTCACTACACGTTTGGGTTTACCGGGTCTGTCAGGCAGCCTCCCCGGCCACTTGATCCAACTCACCACCAGGTGGTGATCAGTTGACAGCTCTGCTCCTCTCTTCACCCGAGTGTCCAAGACATACGGCCGCAGGTCTGATGATACGACCACAAAGTCGATCATCGATCTTTGGCCTAAGGTGCTCTGGTACCAAGTACACTTATGAGCTACCCTATGCTCGAACATGGTGTTTGTTATCGACAATCCATGGCCAGCACAGAAGTCCAATAACAAAACACCGCTTGGGTTCAGATCAGGCAGGCCGTTCCTCCCAATCACCCCCCTCCAGGTTTCTCCGTCATTGCCCACGTGAGCGTTGAAGTCGCCCAGCAGAACTATGGAGTCTCCGGGTGGCACCCTTTCCAGGATGCCACCCAGTGACTCCAAGAAGGCCGGATACTCTGAACTGCCATTTGGTGCATACGCACAAATGACAGTCAGAGCCTTCCCCCCAGCAACACGTAGTCGCAGAGAAGCGACCCTCTCGTTCCCCGGGTGGAACTCCAACACAGTGGCGCTCAGCCGGTGGCTTGTGAGTATCCCCACACCCGCCCGGCGCCTCTCACCTTGAGCAACTCCAGAAAAGAACAGAGTCCAGCCCCTCTCCAGGAGTTTGGTTCCGGAACCAGTACTGTGCGTGGAGGTGAGCCCAACTATATCTAGTTGGTACCGCTCCGCCTCCCGCACTAGCTCCGGTTCCTTCCCCACCAGAGAGGTGACGTTCCACGTCCCCAGAACCAGTCTGCGACGCCGAGGATCAGCACGCCCGGATCCCCGCCTTTGCCTACTGCCCGTTGGGCAAAGCACCCGACTCCGATGCCGACCCCTGCAGGTGGTGAGCCCACAGGGCGGCAACCCCACGTGACCAGTTCGGGCTGTGCCCGGCCGGGCCCCATGGGATAAGGCCCGGCCACCAGACGCTCGCCGACGAGCTCCCCTCCCGGGTCTGGCTCCAGCAGGGGGCCCCGGTTTCCCTTTTCCGGGCGAGGTAACTGGGTCTTTGTGTGGCCGTGTCATGGGAGTCTTTGAATCGCTCTTAGTCCGGCCCCTCCCCCGGGACCAATTTGCCTTGGGAGACCCTACTGGGGGCTAACAGTGCCCCCGACAACCTAGCTCCCAGGATCACCGGGACACACAATAATTGTGGAACCTGTTTTTCTGGGACATAAATGTTTAACTTTGGTTTATTCCATTGAATCTTTAATAAAGCCCAATACTCTACATATGTTGGAAAATAAAGCTTATGTCAATAACTGTATTATTTCTTTGTGCATATTTATCAAGGGTCCAGTAATTCCGGAGCCCACTGTAGGTTTGTCTGTCAATGAATGCTTAGCCTCTCATTTTTTATCCCATTTTCCTGCAGAAGTATCCAGCTCTGATCTGCATTTCAGTTGGAGGCTTAATGTTACTCATCACAAACCTTCAGGTTTGTCCCCATTCTCAATGAATCATATGCAAGACAAGACTTACAAGGGAAAATAAAATATTTAGGGGAAATATTATCATCACCAAAGAATGTCCTATGGCTTGGAATAGAAACCAGAGGGCTCAACCAATCACCAGGTACTAGTGATGGGCAGTCTGGTTCGAGTCAACTAAATGAAAATGAGCTCGGTTTGGGTTGAATTACGTTGAGTAACAAAACTATAGTGAACGAGCAGCGAAGCCTCCTATGTTGTTCGTATTGATGTTCATATCAAAATAGCATTGCACTATCCTGTTTGATTTCAATTCGGTTAGCTATTAAATGTTGTTTTATCGTTGCAAATGTATCAATCCTATGTTAAACACGCACCTTATGTGATGAATGTCGAGGATGTAAAAGATGTTTTATTCCAGTGTTTGAACATGACACATCTGAACTTGAAGTTTAGCTATTTTTTAAGTTTGTTATATTGTACTGCATTATATGTGTTACTTTTTCTGAACCGATATCTGGATGTCAGAGTTAAATGACTTGAATGGTCTTCTGACCACCAGTAGAGTTGTGACGCTTGTGTAGCATCTGTATCCGACAAACCACCTTGTACTTTTCTCTCAAATTCACTAAAAGCCTGCACTCTGACATATCAGAAAATATTTTAAAATGTGAATAATTCTGATCCAGATTAAACATTTTGAAATACTGGTGTATCAGATCACTCGATTAACCACAGCAATCAATGGCTTCTCGAGCCCCACCTAGATGCATGAACTGAAAATACAGCATACAATCGTGGGCTCACTGTGGAGTTGTGGTTGTGCATTTTTGACTCTTTCAACAGGCGGGGAGCCTCTTTGACACCCCACCATCATCACCTTGTATAATGGAGCCTGCGATTCCTCTGTCATCATCTTCCTCATCATCAAGGTAACAGGCATTAAATAGAAAATGAAAAATGTGTGCTGGGAATGCACTGCTCGAGCAGCTTCTAGCGTAACAGCACCAACTTGTAGAAAATCAGAGCATGTGCAGTTCATGCAATAAAGGTAATGCCAATATTACAGCCAATAATAATGTTAATAAATATAATGATGGCGAGTCATTCTGTTCCAAGCACCAACAATGCTGAAAAATAAGGGAATAATATGGTTTGCTCCAAGGTAATATCGCTGCACTTAATCTTGCAACTTTTTCAGAACTTGTACATTGAAAGACACATTTTAAAAGAAAGTAAAGGCACAGATAGAATTACCATGTGTCTTGTTTTGAAATGTCTGTATTTGTCTGATATTACATTTTGTCTCAAGATCTGAAACCATTCAGTGTGACAAGTATGCAATTATAAAGCAAATAAGAAAGGAGACTAATATATTTTCATGGCACTGTACATATACAGTACTGTGCAGAAGTATTAGGCACCCTAGACATTATTATATATACGTTTATTGTGTATGTGTTTGTATAAACACATTACATTACATTACATTAATGGCATTTGGCAGATGCTCTTATCCAGAGCGACGTACAGCTGATTAGACTAAGTAGGAGACAATCCTCACCTGGAGCAATGCAGGGTTAAGGGCCTTGCTCAAGGGCCCAACGGCTGTGCGGATCTTATTGTGGCTACACCGGGATTAGAACCACCGACCTTGGGTGTCCACTATGCTACAGGCCGCCCCCTATTACATAAAAACTTGATCAAGGCTGTCTGAGATCAGAAGCAAGGCGCCAACCAAAGTCTGCAGAAGAACATGCTTGGAACAACCTCCCTGCTGAAGTGATGCAGTTTTAATGCCGAAGGGTGGTCACAAAAAATATTGATTTGATTCAGTTTTTAACTATTCTGCCAAATTACTAAAATACAATGTAGAATGCATAGTACGTTAATTTAGGACCTTTCATTGAATTATTTTTTATTAATATTATTATTTAGATATTTTTGAAAGAATCATATCTGTACAGAATGTTATACAGGTGCCCAAGACTTCTGCACAGTACTGTACATTTCATTATGTCAATACAACCTCGCTTAGAATATTACGTTTTATAATGCACTAGGAATTCCTTAGCACAACAATTAGCTTGTGCACTGTTCATGGTTTCCAACCTAACTTTCCTTACGGTGGTTTTGCTTCTTGTCCTTAAAAGGCTAGAATATGTTTTATTAACAAAATAACATTTTGTATTAATGCAAGGAATGTATTGTGTGATCTTTTGTAATGTAATGTAATGTAAAAAGTAAAAGCAACCATTGGTTGGGCCGAAGTGGCATTTGGTGAGGCAACCAATGTTTGTTTTTCAGTTAAAAAGATATATTCAAATATGTAATACAAATAGCCTCTGTCCCATGTATGAGACCAACTACGAGTTCAACGCAGTTGGTATTAACTGGCCTAAAGTGTGCCAAGACAAAATCTGCATGATTTTATGCATTGCACTGCTGCTACACAATTGGCTGCTTATATCATTGCATTAATAAGTAGGTGTACAGGTGATCCTAATAAAGTCCTTAGTGAGTGTATATGGTCCAAGAGACTTGATCTTTGTGAGGAGAGAAATCTACAAACCTTGGTCCTATTTTCCTAGGACAGTCAAAAGTTATGGGTGTTTCATTACTGAATATTGAACTATCGCTGTTGTGCCACCAAGTGGCCAATCTGTGCCAATAGTGATTATGATGACCCTCTCCATCTGTGGTTACAGGTGGCATCTGAAAGAGGAATCTCTCTGCACCACTCTTTTTTCTTCTTGTCGGCATGCAGCATAATCCACCTCATGAGAACCTTCATCCTCATGCCAAAGAGGCACATCCCCTACCCCCTCCCTGAGGGCTACACTTGGGTATGAACCAGCTGCCCTTGGATCCCCATGGGGGACATTTTGTTGAAGTCTCTACCACTATTCCAGAACAGAGAATACAGAACATCATGCACTATAGGGCTTGAGCTTGGAGGCGAGGGGAGGAAGGATGTGATTTCTGAAGGAGGGAGCACACAGCAGCTGGCCCCACAGACTTAGCATTTTATTCATGTTGAGCTGGAACCCTATTGTGCTTGTTCTGATTTTAATTAGGGGTCCGAGCATGAAGTGATGAAACAAGGGTGATGTGAAGCACGTTCTTTGTGCCGGGTGTCGATGCATATAGCTAGGTCCACTAGCCCATCCAAATCCGGAGGCAGATCACACATGGTAACTTGTCCTGAATAAGGTCAGAAAGACCATGCAAAAACGTGTCGTACAGAGCGTCCCTGTTAGAACCAGAAGAGTCCGCCAGGGTCCGAAACGTAATGAAGAAGTCCGAGGCACTGTGTCAGTCCTGCCTAAGCCCCAGAACCTGGCGTGTGGCTTTACATTTTGTATCAAAAAATCAGTTTTAATACAAAAATACGCTTTTCTGATCATGAGTCCGGACAAAAGATCTGCTGATGTTTTGTATTTGGAGAGATTTGGGGATACTTGAGGACATCTGGGTGCAGTTTGACATCAAGTTTGTGCACAAATATTAAGTAGTTCCGGCTTGGGCCTTGTTTGTAAAGAAGCCACCTACAGTACCGTATATACTGTATTATAATGGAATATACTTACATAGGAATCTTACAGCATGTGGGCCTTTGCTTGAAACCCAGCTCTTGCCTCTGCCACAGGAGAGATGGAGGAGGAGAGTAACCTGCGCTCTGTGGTGCTCTCCCTCTTCCTCACTGCCCTGCAGTGCCTCTTATTCTCCATCTGTGCCACCATACCTGTGCTCCCGCTGCAGTACCTGACTTTTGTCCTGCAACTGGTCAACCGCGCCTTCTTATTTGGAGGGAATGTAGCCTTCATCAGCATTGTGTGAGTGAGCATGATGTGATTTATTTTCACATTCACTCATTTAACCAGAGGAAAATGTTCAGTGTCACACTCCAGAACTGCTTATATAGAATGGGCCTGATCTATCAATATTTTTGTAAATTTCTGTGTAAATATATGTGTGATCGGAACCGAATGGACAAATTCCGCCAGATTTCAGAAGCACGCATATAGACAC
This sequence comes from Conger conger, assembly GCF_963514075.1. Classification (NCBI taxonomy): domain Eukaryota; kingdom Metazoa; phylum Chordata; class Actinopteri; order Anguilliformes; family Congridae; genus Conger; species Conger conger. The sequence continues at coordinate 7,476,621 of NC_083773.1, forward strand.
AGGTTTTTTTTGTATCCACGTGTTTATGTTGATACATACCAATGAATCGTGAGCAAAAAGTGTGTGCACCAAATTTGTAATTAGCATAAATTGACGCCCCTAAAATAACGGCATTCAATTTCTGGCAATTTAAAGAGATGGCAGAGAAAAGATTATCTTTTTTTTTTAATCATTATAAAATCATTATATCTTTGTAACATCTTGTCTTTGCAAACATTAAAATGTGTTTAGTTAACAGTTTGCCCTGATTGTTTGTTGTTTATTCTGTAAAAGAATTGGACGAATGAAAGCTGATTGTCCTGGTGGAGAAACATAAAGAGATGTACCAAACTCATTCTTTTTGATTTAGAGAGGCAAAATCATTTTAGTAAGGTAAATTAATATCATTATTATTCATATCATATAGAAACATAAAATCGGTGATGTTTCACTCTTTGGAGAGTTTCTTTGGTGAGGCTCACAAGTTGTTTCTGACTATAGATATTATAAAAATAGTTCTTACTGCCCAGACACCTCCTTTTGAGTTTATGCAACACACTGGAGCCAGAACTCAGAAGATCCACACACCGTTCCTGTCCAATTCCAGAGCATGTTCTGGTGCTTTCCGTCCTCAGCTTCTTGGACTAGAACAGGACAGTGAAAACATCGCTGTTGCCCTCCTGGGTAATTCCAGACAGCAATGTCTCTCTTATGATTTTATAACTTTGCCACTCTAATGCCAAACCATTTTTTTTTTACTGGAACATGAATTGAACAGTTTTCCAACAACTGCAGTATCTTCCCTGGCCCTGACATTGCACTGCTTACTCCCGACACTGCATGGCTCTGCACCTCTATTTACTCAATTAAATTAAGGTAAGTGAACAGATTAATCAATAATATTACGTTATACCAATTTAATCAATAATATGAACTTATATTTATTCAATAATAAGCATGTAGGACGCTGCACCACGTTTTACACCGCCTGCCTTTGTTTTATTCCAGTCCTGCATGGCACATACCTAGTTTATGTTGCCTATGTAAACAAAAGTAGGTGGGATACGTTTAGATGTTAGTTTGGCACATTGAAATTGGTTACTTATCAGAAGCTCTGATGGCAATGGTGACGGCGCCCCAAATAGTATATTTTTCGATGTTGTCTTTTTACAGCAGGTTCTGTGGGTCTTAGCTATAGCTCTTCTATTTCTCCATGAGGACGATCAGTTTTTCCTTGTCCATTTTTTAACAGAATAAACAACTCCTAAATACATATTAATATACAGTACTGTGCAGAAGTCTTAGGCACCCTAGACTTTATTATATATATGTTTATTTTTTTGTGTATGTTAGTATAAAGAAACACATTTGAGATTACCAAATATTCATTTTCCAAAAGATTTTACAGAGACATTTTTGTATTGAATTAAAAAAGTAACATATTACTGGAAGCAATTCCCTACTGTAACATGCTTACAGTATCCAAGTTCTCCAACATGCTTGGAACAATCTCCCTGCTGATTGTCTTATAGAACTGCAGGACAGCGTTGTCTATCTCAGAGAATTGATGCAGTTTTAACGCCATGGGTGGTCACAAAAAATATTGATTTGATTTAGTTTTTAACTGCCAAATTACTAAAATGTAATGTAAAATGTATCGTCGGTTTATTTATTGTGTTATTTTTGAAAGAATCTTATCTGTACAGAATGTTATACAGGTGCCGAAGACTTTTGCACAGTACTGTACTATCAGATAACTTGCCACAGTTCTTCTGCAGGCTCTTTCACTCCCTTTTAGCTGTCCGGGTAATCCCAGCCTCGATCAAGTTTTTATCAGGATGGTGGTCGATTGCTTAATATGTTACATTAATTTATTTAAAGAAATACATACAAAAATGAATGTTTGGAAATCTCAAATTTGCTCTTTTCAACTGACACACTAATTGCTGTATATTACTGTATATTTTTATGTTTGTGTGGCATGAGGGTAACCAGGAATGGTGTGCTAGTATACCAGTGATAAAAGCACTGAGTAATGAATCAACAATAAGCAGCCAATTATTCCACCCTGGGAATTTCACCCAGGGAAATAAACCTCAGAGATCAACCGACCTACGTGCTCTTAAGTCACATGCAGTGCAGGAAACCACCACCAGGTGCCTAGCCTCCTCAGGGGCACACAGTCATTGCTAAAGAAAAAGGGGGGAAATAATGAGCGGAGAACCAAGCACACAAGGGCAAAAATCTAAATGTACCAGTTGGTACCATGTGCCAAAGGGAAACTTAACCATACACAGAAATAAAAACAATTAATCAATACTAATTAGTTTGCTATAAGTAAACCATGTACACAGACAACGCCCAAAAAGGGACAATATTAAAGAAGCAATACCAAACCATAAGAACCAGAAATAATAAAACACATACACTTATTTCCCATTGGAACCAAAACAAAAAAATAAAAGATTGAGACAAAACCATTCAAACTAGAAACAAAACAGCAGCCTTCCCACTCATCATTGACTGACAAGCAATATATATGTGGCCTCGAGCTCCCTGCAAGATAAGGTGACAAGATTACAACCCGAAAGTGTACAGCCTAAGAACATTTCTGACGTGGCTATGTTTACATACCAGCAGTGGGATTGCGCAAATAAAACTATGTGCTGGCTAGTGATGCTAAGGGAGGATGTTGGGCCACGTGAGGTAAAAACAAAAAATTTCACCACAATCATTGCAAAGATAACATCCGAACGGACTGGATTACTAAACTAAAATGAAGCCGACCTGAACTATCGGTGTCAAGCAACACGGACAAGAACCGCAGCTTCCCAGGACAAGCTCTCGAGCAGCAGAAGTCAGGTGGCAAACAGGGAGGCACTTGCAAGGCATACGTTCAGGTGAGGTTTGCGTGGGACTTTTATAAACAAAATACTAAAACGTGGCAATCTCGTATGCTAATTCGGCTACCGAAGCCGAAGCAGTGCAGAGGGAGAAAAAGGGGAGGGCCAGGGTGAGAGAGTTCAAGTGGACGGCAGAGAGAACAACAGGGAAAGAGGCAACCTCTACCCTGCTACAATCGCAAAGACAATATGTTACAAAGTAGCTGTAGCACACAGTCATATAATGATTTTTGGTCTGTTATTTGTTCTGTCGACCCTGGTGTTGCTCCTGCAATTCCCCTGCATCATCCTGGTGAATGAGGTGTTGGATGGAGACCCCTTATATGTGAGTACCTCACCACTGTGCTCCACACCCAGAATCCAGTCACAGCATGTATATTTATATCCCAAACCCCAAATCCCAAAATAGCAAAATACAGTACTGTGCAGAAGTCTTTGGCACCTTAGACTTTATTATACGTATGTTTATTTTTTTGTGTGTGCTTGTATAAAAGAACACATTTGAGATTTCCAAATATTCATTTTCCAAAATATTTAATTTTACAGAGACATTTTTGTATTTAATTTTAAAAAGTGACATATTACTGGAAGCAATTGACTACTTTTTACATAAAAACGGCTGTCTGAGATCAGAAGCAAGGAGCCAATCAAGGTCTGCAGAAGAACTGTGGCAAGTTCTCCAACATGCTTGGAGCAACCTCCCTGCTGATTGTCTCATAGAACTGCAGGACAGTGTTGGCTATCTCAGAGAAGAGATGCAGTTTTAACGCCGAAGGGTGGTCACAAAAAATATTGATTTGATTCAGTTTTTTACTGTTCTGCCAAATTACTAAAATGTAATGTAAAATGTATACTCGGTTTATTTAGGACCTTTCATTGAATTATTTTTGAAAGAATCTTATCTGTACAGAATGTTATACAGGTGACTAAGACTTTTGCACAGTACTGTATATTACATCCTAAGTTGCCATACAGGAGGGCACTATATTGCTGCCTTGGTAACATGATCTATTATCACATACGACAGTCTCCACCGACTCGGGCAAGGTAATTCAGACCTAATGGTGAGATAAACAAAGCCGACACAACCTCCAACTCGACTGACGATGCCAGAATACAATGAACGAGGTGAGCAAGCAATAGGTACACCATGGCGACTACCAAACTTTTTCATTTTTATTTTTTGTCTTTTATTGTCTTTCGGCACTTGTGCTTAACTTAAGTCAAGCACTTAAGTTAATACTTCCAACATATAATAAATAACAAATCTGCGGATTGTTGGACTGTGGACCTCCAGCACTGGAGTTTGACTGCTTTAAAGGTACAGTACTCCTAATGGTCAAGAGAGGAATTGCAGCAACAAACAACCTCAAACCACAACACTGTTCCCACAGTCTTTGAATATAACGCGTAATATTTTTTTTTTTACATTTGACATTTTAGTCATTTGGCAGATGCTTTTAATCCAAAGCGACTTACAAGTGCATAGGTTCTTCCACAAGCTAAAGCATCAAAAATATAAAGTGTTATTATACAGTTCCATGCTCTTGTGCACTGTTTTGGAAAGCTCACAGTGACAAACGCGACAGAGCCTGCCGTCTTTTCGTAGTGTTCTATTAAGAAAATTTTCGCCAAACAGGTGACAGGCAGGTCTAATGAGATGATGAAGGGGCCCCAAACTGTTTTAAAGAATGAGGTTTGGTGCCGGAGTGTAATTTGTTCCATGGATACGTGTTCTTTGAGGAGGTTTAACCATTGTGTGATGTTTAATGCATTTCGAGTTTGCCAGTTTAGCAGGATGGTTTTCTTGGTGACAGATAAGGAGCTGAATATCGGTTTTCAGTTTTGGATTGAAGAAAGCAGTCTGTATATGTTTGCAATATTTAAGTTGTTGTTGTTGTTAATGGAGGCCTTGATGATAACATATTGCCCTTCAGGATCAGAGATGGTAGTGTTATGGATTAATGGAACTTTTTTGTTAATTAAAACTGACACACCTCTTTTCTTAGAATTGTAAGTTGATGAGTATACTTGATGAAATTGTGGGTTTTTCAATTTCTGTTTTCAGATTCTCTTAAGTGAGTTTTTTGTATTAGGCATATGTCTGCTTGTAATTTGATCAGGTGATTTATAATTTTTGTCCTCTTTGACTGCGACTACCGAACTTAGAGAGGAGAACCGAACACCTAGTTAGGGAATGGGACAATTGTGACTCAAAAAACATATGCCAGTGAGAACTTAACTTCTAGCTCCCCTAGTGGTGACAGAGCTATTAATACGAGGCGAGCAGGGAAGAGGTACTGCAGTGAATAAGGGCGGCATTTTTTTGGGGGGTTCAGGCTTGGCTATTCCTATCAGGTTTATGTGACAGTGTCTCTGAAAAAACCTTTCAAGTAAAATTGACACATTGAATGTACTGGGTGGAGCAGGTACACAGTATATATATATATTTGTATATTTATATATATATATAATCTGAAGAAATATGTAATTTTTGAGGTTGTACCAGGTTTGCTTCTGTTCAATTAGATATTAACTCTAAAAGGCTTTTTGACCTGGGGTGCCCAAATCTTTGCACACTACTGCATGTTATCTGCAAGTAAAGAAAAGCGCTTATTATTTATATTGCCTTGCACTGTGGGGTATTTTGACCGTCTTTCATTTAAAAATATTATAATGCTCTTAATTACACTTTAATTTTGCACTTGAATGCATTCAGTGTTAAACACTGTTGCACCTTATTTCCTTTTAGGTCTCTCCTTTAATTTCATCGCAGAATAAAAATATCCACATCTGAACGTATAGGCAAATTCATACATTTCAAAGATAATACATATTATTTTGTTTGTGTTATGCCATGGGTATGGTGTATAGTGAAATCAGTATAATTATTTACCATATCTTTGGAGTCGGTTTTCTCGAAACCTTATTTTGGATGATATTACAGAACCAATCATTTTTGTTATAAGCTTTAGAGGCAGATACAGCATTACAAATCTCATTATTAGATCCTGAAATTTCATCATTTTTATTCATGAAAAATCTGTGTTGATAAATGCAAACATGTCTTATTTACAATCTGAAAGAAAGTATGCAAATGAGCTAATTTACATATTTTGTAGGAATTGATTATCTGGAAGATATAATGCAAAGATGCATTTTCGGTGCAACAGGCTAATCAGTGTGTACCAACTGCATTGCAATTGTGACAAGATCAAGCCAAAATGTGACCAGCAGACATGGTATCAGAGATATCATGTTATGTTGAACCGTTGGTACATTCTTCAATTATCGTTCTAGATCTGTAACTGTTCCTCGTCACACGTGCAGAGAATGCTAATATTGCAAACACTCTTGATTCATTTCAGTGGTAGTGTACATTCTTTGAAAGAAGTAGTGTCTTCTTTTCTGATAATATTGCTGGGAAACATGCCTGTGTATGTCATTGTCCAAAGTCAAGGGTCTAATTTGTGTGACAATGCAGAATGATGAAGCTAATCGTAGATAGTTTTGTCAGTGTCAGTAGTTAAGGAAATAGCATAGATGAGTGAACAACACCAAAGACAATTAAAATGCCATAAAACACAAAAGAGGATCTCTAGAGATACAGACCAACAGAAAGGTCACCAGGTTATCAAAGTTGGATTGATTTTTGGAATTTTTGGAAGTTGGAAGTTTTTTGAAAAGAGCGAAATTCAAGGTGGTAACAGGTGGACCTGCTATAGCTAGATGGCTAGGAAACTCCAATAGTCCAGTGGTCCAGTCGGGAAATCTGTCTGATGTGGTGACCAGCTCTCCAGTAACAGACTTAGGAACCCCAAGACGAGAGATGACCACAGCCGGTCCAATCAGCTACAATGTACACAGGGAGAGCTTCTCCAAGAGAACTCTGAAACTAGAGAACTAAAGCCACTTCATGATACTTCTGTCTTTATTGACAATCATTGGTCACCCCCATTAGAATGCACCCAGCAGTTACCATCCTCCACGCTGGCAAGCATCTCTAAGCCTAGCATCCTGCTGATTACTCCCAGAGTGCCCAGCCCTGCCCAGGTGCCAGTGGCTTCATGCCAAAGACCTTGAGGTCCCAGCACCTGCTGTACATTCCATTCCTGATTATAAGCGAAAGACAGAGAGATCCTGACCTCAACGACCAGTGACTGAAGATGTAGTAAAAGGGACCTGGGGCAGCCTGTAGCGTAGTGGTTAAGGTGGCCATGCTTGTAATGTAATGGACCGAAAAGGACCTGAGCGCTCTGACCACATGGACAAAGACTCAGTTGGTAAATCTAAGGCTACAAAAGAGTGAGTATATAGTGCAGGGAGTATAGTAAACTGGTCTGTGGGAGCCAGAATTATTGCTGATTGGTAGGGGATCAAATACTTATAATAAATTCATAAAATTCATATGATCTTGTTATTGTGGATTATTTTGTGATATTCTGTCTCCCAATCTTAAAATGTACCTATGATTAAAATTCTACACAGTTCCATTCTTTGTAAGTGGGCAAACCTACAAAATCAGCAAGGGATCAAATAATTATTGCTCTCACTGTAGCCGTTTAATAAAGGAGTACATGGGACTTTTATTGATATGCAATTTATATCTGCATAATTTATTAGGTATCGAGAATCATGGAATTTTTCTGGTATTGGTATCAACTACCAAAATGCTTACCACCCCCAGTACATTCAATGTGTCAATTGTATTCATGAATGCAGTTTTTGATGAGATGCTCTTTACAGAAACAGGAAAGAAGAAGCCAAGACCAAGCCTGAACCCTCCCCAAAAAATCCTGACATAGCCACCATTGTCATGAACCAGTGGGTTGGGGAAAGGAGAGGGGATATTGTGAGTGTCCCTTTTGGGGATGTCTAAGAGGAGCCTGGGACATCCTGGGGTTGGTCTTCATTGTCTCCAGAGAAGGCCTTCTCATAATTGGGAGGTGCCTGGCTGAGCGTCTTCTCTGATTGGCCAATCTGCGCCAGCGGATATAGCTACAGGCCGGGTGAATGAATGCGGCCAGGCACAGGATGCACAGGGCTATGTTTATCTGCAGAGGGAGTAAGAGAAGAGACTGGAACAGCTGTACATATATTATTATTTGTATAATAATATATTATATAATTATATATTATTTGTCACAACAGATCTGGGTCAAATATCTATTTTAAATATTTTCATTTTTTGTTGCTGTAAAAACACACCTCCAGAGTATTCAGTGTAATATAATGTTTTTAAAATTGTTTGTAGGACATTTAGGCAGCAATGTAACATACAATTACTTATTGTCATAGATGGACTAAAACAATGTTGTTGGCCTAAGGGGACAGGCCCTGATTTCAAACCACTCCTCACATTTAAGGCCGTAAATGGGCTCCCCCCCCCCCCATCTTAAGGACCTCCTCCACCCATACATTCCTCTACAAACTCTTTGTTCCCAAAAATGCAGGACTCCTCATAATTCCGAGAGTGGCTACTATAGGCGGAAGAGGCTTTTCCTAACGAGCCCCACTCTTGTAGATTTACCCATTGAGCAGACACTCTCTCTACGTTTAAGTCTAGGCTCAAATTTGACCTATATAGCAAATCCTTTAGTTGAGGGACACGGCTTGGTGTTGGCATTAATGATTTAACTTATTCATTTTAATTTTAAATTGAACTTATTAATTTCGCCCAAGGCTTGCTCTGAGGGGGTCTCAGGCCTGGGCTCTTTGTAAAGCTGTTTTGTGACAATCTTGCATTGTAAAAAAGCGCTATATGAAGAAAATGTAACTGATGGCAATAAGCTGAAACTTGGGAGGTATCACAGGTTCTTTTGGAGATGCTTTTCTTTCTTTTTTTCTGAATGCTTAAATATTTCAGAATAACACCAAAAACACAGAATTGAGAGTACCTCTGACAAGGGATATGCAAGGAAATTCCACAGACTCCAAAATGTGTGTGCATGGGTCACAGTTCACATAAATGTTTTGACATCAAGCTCATTTTTTATAAATCGCACAATCTGCAGGGGAAATGATGCCCCTATTCTCCAAAGTGCTACTTTCAATTTTAAAATGGAACAAAAGGCTGACAAAGGTATCTACTCATTTTAATGGGAAATATCAGCAACTGAACGTTGCACATATCTTCACATATCTTCACTGGCCACAAAGCGAAGAGTGATTCATATTATGATTCTGCTGTGACTGGATGCTGGGTGTGTGGGTGTGGAGCGCAGTGGTGCGGTGCTCACGTATAAGGAGTCTCCATCCAACACCTCATTCACCAGGGTGATGCAGGGGAATAGCAGGAGCATCAACACAGTCACTGTAGCATTAACCACACCTTTCAGCTTACCAAAGTGGCAGACTGGAAAACTGTACAGACAAGAGGAGAGTATGATTAGAAAAAAAATGGTTGAATAGAGGACAGAAGAATGATAGGATAGGGGTAAAAGGGGAAAGAATAGGGGTAAAACAGAGGGGGATGACAGAGAATGAGGGAAAGGAAGAGAGACATCCTGGCTGCACTGCTACTCGATAATCATGACAGTTCCATCCATCCATCCATTATCTTAACCCGCTTATCCTGAACTGGGTCGCAGGGGGGCTGGAGCCTATCCCAGAATACATTGCGTGAAGGGCAGGAATACACCCTGGACAGGTCGCCAGTCCATCGCAGGGCACACATACCATTCACACACACTCATTCCCATGGGCAATTTAGACTCTCCAATCAGCCTAACATGCATGTCTTTTGACTGTGGGAGGAAACCGGAGTACCCGGAGGAAACCCACGCGAACACGGGGAGAACATGCAAATTCCACGCACAGAGGCCCCAGCCGACCGGGATTTCGAACCCAGGACCTCCTTGCTGTGAGGCATCATGACAATTAGCAACAACAATTATTCTGAGCTCTCAGGGTACGAGCATCTGCTAAATGACTGAATATAAATGAATGTTATGCTCACACAGAGAACGGCCCCAGGCTGGGAACATTCTGGATAAGCAGTTCTGAAATACTGTATGTGACCCTGGACATGTGATGCTTCATATATTCCTCTGGATACGAGGGCTGCTAAATGAGTGGATTTGGTCACTCACGCAATGCTGATGAAGGCTGCATTCCCTCCAAACAAGAAGGCACGGTTGACCACTTGCAGGACGAAAGTCAGGTACTGCAGCGGGAGCACAGGTATGGTGGCGCAGATGGAGAATAAGAGGCACTGCAGGGCAGTGAGGAAGAGAGAGAGCACCACAGAGCGCAGGTTACTCTCCTCCTCCGTCTCTCCTGTGGCAGAGGCAAGAGCTGGGTTAGTAGGGTTACAGGCAGCTACAGGCAGCTACCAAACACTTAACTGCTGTGATATTCTGATTTCAGAATCTAGTGTTGATTCTAGGCTTTTGACTGCCTTTGGAGTCTGTTATTGGTGTTTGTCAACATGAAGCCCAGATTAGTGCCTTGGACAGTCAAGGAAGCCATTATTGTTCCCTCTCCCAGTAGATTTCTCCAATTGCTAAAGTGTAGTAGCCTTCCGGATGAAATGTCTGATTGGAACATGTGAAGCTTCTTTCCAAAAGCAACCAGTTTTTTTTGTTCATCCCGTGCAGCTGAATGTTTAATGCATTCAGGTTACAAAATATGTCCAGCAAAAAAGGAGAGAAATTTGTACAAATTTTCACACGGTGATATTCACCATCATGATTTCCATATCTCGTGGCACTGTTGTATTTGCATGCCCTGCGGCAGCACACCTGTAGGGAGGTAACACAGGTACCTACCTTCAGCCCGTTGCGTGCCCTTGTATCTGTCAATGATCAGGCCATTCCAGATGGAGCACAGTATCCCACATAACTGTGTGTAGGCGAAGGCGTTGGTGTAGTGGCTCACTGAGACAGAGGGAGAGCAGAGCAGAGGATTAGCATACAGCAGCACACCATAGCATGGCCTCACACACTACAACAGCTCCTCAGCCTGCCTCTTTTCTGCTCTTTGTCTCACACTGAAAAGCACAATTAAGCTGGATCAATATTTCTCCTTGACTTTATCTAAATGCAATTTAAAAATGCTTTTCCCTTTTCTCTCCAAATTGGAATTACCAATTGTATGTGTTAGCACCCAGTGCTGCAACCTCCATTATCAGGAAAATTCAGGAAAGCAAAGACAACCATTGTGCTCTCATTTGTGATGCTAATCGCTTCTTCTGATCACAGCGCAGTTTGGAAGTTGAGCAGACATGATTGACAGAAAGAGCATCCCTAGGCAATACTAGGGCCAATTGTGCATCAGCCTGCAGGGCTGCCTGCCATTTGATTTGATGTCGCCCTGTAGCGTAGTGGTTAAAGTACATGACTGGGACCCGCAAGGTCAGTGATTCCCGGTGTAGCCACAATAAGATCCCCTTAACCCTGGGGATGGATTGCTCCAGGAGAGGATTGTCTCCTGCTTAGTCTAATCAACTGTACGTCTGCCAAATGCCATTAATGTAATGTAATGTAATGCCAGATCACGGGCCCATTCCTGCACTAGAACAGTGCTTTTACCAGATGAATTATCCCGCGGACATCTGAGCAGCAGACTGAGGAGAGGGGATTACCTTGGGCTGTGTCTCCGTGAGCCAGCTGGGTCAGCATGGGGTTCAGGGTGCTAATGAACAGGTTGATTTGCAGAGCCGTGACAGACACCCACACCAGGTGCCACAGAAAAAACCAGCTGAGCACACACTGCTTAAAACTGTCTACAGGGAGAGGGTGAAGAGAGAGATCGAGAAGCAGAGACAGGTAGACAGATATATAGTGGCACACAGCGGGATAGAGTGGGAGGGAACATGCTCCTATCAATCCATACTCAAACAGTAACCCGTGAAAGCAAAGTGAAACATTTTGTTTTTTTTTGCAAAATGTATTAAAAATCAAAAACTGAAAACTCATTTACATAATTATTCAGAACCTTTACTGTGGCACTCCAAATTGCTGTCAGGTGCATCCTATTTGCTTTAATTATCCTGTCTCTAGAACTTGATTGTCCACATGTGGCTAATTTAATTGCCGATTAATACAGTTCCCTTCACAGAGGGAAATGTAACACACCCAATATGGATGTGAACACCCTTAAATTAAAGATGACAATCCAATTTTAACCTCATTATCCATTGCTTGATTTAAAATCCAATGTGCATCGAAATTGTACCATTGTCCAAATACTTACAGACTGCACTGTATGTCTACTGCATGACAGAGCCATACCTGTCTGTGGGGTCTGCTGGGGGTTTCCTTGTTCAGATGTTGCGTTCTCTATCCCTTCCACTCCCTGCACAGGCTCTGTGTTGTCTCTTGTTTGTCTTGGGAAACAACAGGTGTTGCATTTGGTCTGTCCACAGCTTTGGTCTGTCCTGCAACAGAAACCAGGATTTAATACCTTTGCGAAAGCCGGCTGCACCACTGTCAGTCAGGCAGCCAGCTGTTAGGCCACTGTTCTAGTCTACCCTTGTGGATGTAAGCCTCCCTTTCCCCTGTGAAGCTGGTTCATACCCATAAGTGTAGCCCTCAGGGAGGGGGTAGGGGATGTGCATCTTTGGCATGAGGATGAAGGTTCTCATGAGGTGGATTATGCTGCATGCCGACAAGAAGAAAAAAGCATGGTGCAGAGAGATCCCTCTTTCAGATGCCACCTGTAACCAAAGATGGAGAGGATCATCATTATCCCTATAATGGTTCTGCTACAGTACCAGTGTCAGTTCTGGCCAGTTGGTTTGCACTTTCCGCAGTCCTCAATAAATCTGCCAACTCTCAGAAAATGTGGTAAATATTTTCCACTCCTGAAAAGCTACTCATTTTCTTCATTATGAAAACATTCCTGGTGATAGGTTCCCAGTTTTATTATCGGCAGCTTCATCAGTACCACAAAAATTGTGGATGTATGTTCCATGTCCTGTGGGCCGCAGTGTCTGCAGGTATTTGCTCCTACCGTGAGCTACAGTATCTGATTTCACTAATTATTTCACCTGCCTGGTTCAGATAATAAGCTCATTCATGAAATCAGGTGGTGTAACGAGCAGTTGAAGCAAATGCCTGAAGACACTGCGACCCGCTGGACGTGGAGTTGAGTAGCGCTGCACTCGGGATTATTCAGTGAGCCATGGAAACCCTCTGACCACAGTAAGGTGGCAATTCACTGCCCATTATAGATGGTCTAGTGATAGGATTATTATTATTATTCCCCTTAATATAATTTAATATTATGATTCTTCTATGGCATGGACTTCACATAATCTCTTTTCTGCAAATGTTTCTGCTGTTACTCTAGCAGCTGCCTTCACCTGTTTTTCCCCAGTAGAGCAGCACATACATCTCAGCACACATTTTTGGTTTGCTATTTAACTGCCGTCACCTTGATTATGAGGAAGCTTATGGGAGAGGAGCTGTTGGCTCCAGAATACAAGGTGATGACGGTGGAACGATGGGTGTCAAAGAGGTTCCCCACCTGGATGATAGAGAGGGTCAAAGAAACACTTCTTTAAGCAGCAATCTCAAACTATACCTGGGAGACTACAATGTGTCTGTTGGTTTTCAGCCCACAAGTATTGCATCCACACACCTTGTTCTAAAGGACTTTCTGAAATAGTCCCCCTTGTTGATACACTTCTTGGAGGAAACTACTTATATATAGTACATACAGCACAACTGTACACAGGGGCTGCTGGGTCAACTGTGTCAGCATGCTTCTTTATCATAACTAATGTCATTTTTCTTTCCCGGCACCCATCTGCGATTAATCACAACATCACATTTTTGTGACCTGAGCCAATCAATTCACAGATAAAATGTGCAGTTCAGCTGATTTCCAATCAATCCCTGCATTACTTGTACTCAAAAAAATATTTTTTATTACAAATGAGCCTTGCGATTGGTTGAGCTTATCTGGATTCTATTCTTTTCTATTCATCGCAAAAGTTAGTAATCATAGAGCATTCTATGGTGATGATGCCAGGTCCCATCCTTATTTCATAACTCATTTAAGTTGTAGCCAACTTTCATCCCGTGCATATGATTGAGCAGTGATAATGGGGACACACCTGCATGTTTGTGAGCAATAGCATGTCACTTCCAACTGCGATGAAGGCCAGACCCGGAAACAGTATATTGGATATCTCTGCAGGAGAAAGGGGGGGAGATAAAGAGATAGGGAAACTGAGAAAGGGTTACTCAAGGCTAAGCATACACTGACACAGAAGCCTACATGGCTGCATGTTTGTGAGCAATAGCATGTCACTTCCAACTGCGATGAAGGCCAGACCCGGAAACAGTATATTGGATATCTCTGCAGGAGAAAGGGGGGGAGATAAAGAGATAGGGAAACTGAGAAAGGGTTACTCAAGGCTAAGCATACACTGACACAGAAGCCTACATGGAAAACTGCCACTGTGTCAGGGTGAGTGTCAGTTAAAGGCCCAGAACACTTTACCTGGATGTGAAAAAGCAATCAGCAAGGTGCCAGTGGTGTACAGTATTCTGGGAAAAGAAAAAAGAAAACACAAATCACACAAATGAGTTTAATCATTGGAAGAAAATTCCGACAACGTCTGACCAGGTCTGGGGTAAAGGAGTTCAGAAAGTTAGGCGATGGGCTTGGTTTCAGGCGTGGGGGAACACATTTTATCTGCAGTGGGCTCCAGAATTATTGGCATGCTTGATAAAAATTAAGAAAAAGGGGGTGTCTCGGTGGGGCAGCCTGTAGAGCACTGACCGCATGCTCATTGCGAGCCGCGACGTCGGCGGTTCGAATCCGACCGTCCGACATTTGTCGCATGTCTTCCCCTCTCTCTCGCTCCCATTCTTCCTGCCTCTCTATACTATATACTGTCTCTCTATACTACAATAAAGCTGAAAAAGGCCTAAAAAATATCTTTAAAACAAAAAGAAAAAGGCTGCATATAAACAAAATAATGGGAGATGGGAGAAGCTGCCGGAAGGATCACCATCTCAGCAGCACTCCATTAATCAAGCTTTTATAGTAGAGTGGCTAAACGGCGGCAACTTGACAGCCCGCTTGGAATCAAAAGACAGTTAAAGGAATCTTGGCATGAGGAAAAAGATTCTCTGGTCTGATGAGACAAAAATGTCACACAATGTGCAGAACTGCTCATCACCTGGCTAATACCATTCCTACGGTGAAGCATGGTGGTAGCAGCATCATGCTATGGGCGTGCTTCTCTGCAGCAGGGACAGGGAAACTGGTCAGAATTGGATGAATGCAGCCAAATACAGAGAGGTCCTTGAAGATAATAACGCCACCTCAGACTCAGACCTCAGATTTTGGGTGACAGTTCACCTTTCAGCATGACAGTGACCCAAAGCATACAGCCAAGACAACGCTGAAGTCTCTGACTGTCCTTGAGTGGCCCAGCCAAACCCCAGACATAACCCCATCCATGCTACCCCCTTTTGGTTGAGTCGTTGACGTCCAAAATTATTGCTGCGTTCATATTTCTAACATAATAAAAACTGCAATGGAATAAAACCACAAAATGGTGATGGCCGATTGTTAAAAAGACTTCAGATTCTTATCTGCCTCTTATTTGCAAATCAGGGAAATAAAACAGCAGGCGCCCTCATGCCATGTTAACGGCTTAACAAGTCACAGACTAAGATAAGAAAAGGCATAAAAGGCATATTCTAACAATCCTTCATACCATTTCTCTATGTCAAAAAATCATGTTCCAGTATACAAACAAAAAAATACAATTCAGAAGTTGCATAGATGAACGCAAACTTTTATTGATGAAAAATTGATGGTTTGTTTTGCAAATCAATGCAGACACATTCATGGAACCAAATATCCCACCTGGTTATGAAGCTCTGACTATCAAAGTTTATTTCATAATCCGTTCAGCCAATTTCGAGAAAACAATGTTTTTTCCGGGACTATACCTAAGCAAATGCCGTCTTGAAATACTTCTTGTTGTTGCGTAAATACATTGCAAGGTCATTTCCCTACGGAACTAATTTAAACCATGATGATCTTCTTGTAGAGGGTTTCCTACCGTTTCCAGCAAGGTATAATGTGTCATATTCAGATGACGGACAGTTTAGGAATATTGCTGCGTTTAAATTAATAAGTTAAATTAATTATTTAATGATTTATTTTCATTTTCTTTATATAAATGATGGGCTGTAAATGTACAAAAAATGTAAAACAAACATTGTAATTCTTAGTTTACAGTGCACCTCTGGAAATCTAACACAGGTCATACTTTACATTTCCTGGTTCACCCACTACCTGGCCACATGAGTACAAAATTTGAGAAAGATATGTAAAACTACCGAGGTTCTACAAGGTCATTTGTAAACAGTGTATCTTGGCATCCCTTAGCCTCTTAGCATCTCCAAATCTATCCAAAATGGATAAGATATGCATTATAGTAAATCAAGAGATAACTTATTTTTACAGATACAGTATTCTGGCTCATAGAAAACTGTTTCTACCCATTACATCAGGTAAATTGTAAATAAATAAATATTTTCCCAAAGAAATGGGTTGGATATACACCAACCAGCCACAACATTAAAACCACCTGCCTAATGTTGTGTAGGTCCCCCTTGTACGACCAAAACAGCTCTAACCCATCGAGGCATGGACTCCACAAGACCTTAGAAGGTGTCCTATGGCATCTGGCACCAAGACGTTAGCAGTAGAAAAAAAAAAAAAAAAGTCTGATAAATACCTAATAAAGTCTGCACTGAGTGAATATTGAGGTCAGAAAACCTATCCAAACCCATCTGAAAATGACTACAATGCTTTTTTTGTCCATATGAAGCATATTAGTGTGTCCTTTTTGGTAGTAAGACAAGACATCACATTTAGAAGGTGATCAATTTCTTATCTCCATTTGAGTTAATTCTGCCTAAAATTTTTTCCAGACTGCTGGGACAGCTCCTCAGAGTGCACGACACCAAACTCTGCTCCCTGAAAGAGAGTGGGGCCAACTTACTCCACCAGGTTTACATGTTGGCAAATTCTCTGGCCGGCACCCTCATCTCCACGCCTCAACCTGTTCCTGCTTCTGAACCAGTCCGGTCCCAGCCAGAGCCATGTCTGCCACCGCTGGATCGCTATGACAGCGAACCCAAAGACTCCTTCCTGTACCAGTGCTCGCTCATCTTCAAGCTCCAACCTTCCACCTTCCCCACCGAACGATCCAAGGTGGCTTATGTCATCACTCTCCTGTCTGGCCAAGCCCGGGAGTGAGGAACCACTTTCTAAGCCTCTGGTGCCCCAGAATGCTACAAACTCTTCTCCACCGCCATTAATATGGTGTTCGACCAGGCCATCTCCGGACCAGCGGCTTCCCGTGAGCTGTCCTGAATCTGCCAGGGTTCTCGTTCCGTCTCTGATTATCCCAACGAGTTCCGGACCCTGGTAGCCTCGGCTGGGTGGTCCCTGTTCACTCTGACCTACTGGCCTGGCTCACCTGACACATTTCCCCGTCTGCACTTACCTCCTCAATTAGACGAAGAGCCCACCACCATCCTGCCCCCCTGCACCCTGGTCACTGCCACACAGCTTGACATCACTAGCAAGGTGGAGGAAGCCCTGAGGAGCTGTGCTGTTCCTGATGACACTCCGGCCAACCGCCTGTTCATCCCTGAAGTGGTCCGTCTGCTTGTCCTGGAGTGGGCTCACTCATCCCATCTAGCCTGTCATCCTGGGGTCAGCCATACGCTGGCTCTCCAGGGTCGCCACTTCTGGTGGCCATCAGTGAAACCCGAAGTGGCTGAATTCATCGCCGGCTGTCCTGAATGCAAGTCCAGCAACCAGCGGCCCGAGGGACTCCTCCATCTGAATGTTCCCCGTGGCCTTGGACTTTACTATCACTGGTCTACCCGTCGCAAAGGGAATGTTTGTTGTCCTGACGGTGGTAGACTGGTTTACCCGTTCGGACACTTTGTCGCCCTACCCTACTGTTTCTGCACGGCCTACCCCTGGAGGTGACCTCATGAGTATGAATGGATGAATGAGAGGCATCAATTGTACAGCGCTTTGGATAAAGGCGCTATATAAATGGTAACATTTACATTTAGTAATGATCCGTAGTTTACCGACCTGTTTTTGTTTTTCGACTTTTACCTCTGGATTCCGATTCTGTCGGATTCGCCTGTTTGTTTTCGACCCTTCGCCTGTGACCATGACTACGATTTGGATTATCTGTATTATACCTGTTTGCTGGAGATTTGACCCTGTTTCAGGTCTATTGATTACGAACTGCCTATTCCCTGCTGTATATGTTTGCTGGCTATTGACCTCCACTTGTTTAACCTGCTGCACTTATAATAAACACTCTGAAAACTACTCCTGGTCTTTGCTACAGGATCCTGGCGTTCTACATTCCTGATATTCGGGCTCGGATAACTGAATTGACTTTTTAGACATTGGCGCATTACGGACGAATCTGGACGGAAGGTGCTGACTCCATTGCCTGAAAACCCCAAGAAAACAAAATACATTTTTTAATAATGAAAGTAGCCTATATCCTACCACTTTAGGATGCAGATCTTAGAATAAATTGTATCTGCAGTCTATCTGCACTATCAGAGGACAATGGTTTTGCGAGAGGTATGTAGACACAGGTTTATTTGTGATTCACAAGTGACGAAATGCATTTTGATAATATATTGCGATCTGCGAGTGAAAATCCTCGCAAATCGCTTTCGCCCCAGAACAGCAAGGAAGCAGTGAATTGGCACAGCTTTGAGGGAGGGCGTGGGTTGCCAGCATGCAAGTTTGTTTCACCAGTGCGACCACATGCGGAGGAAGATGCGGTTGGAGCATTGTGTTGCTGTGTCTCAGAGGTGCTCCATCTGTCACACGCTCACGCCTGCCATAGTTTAGTATTGACACTGCTCATCTCTATGAGGGTTTGTCTTTAGGTAAAGGTTGCATGTTGTGTTTAACTGTGTTATCAGAACAATAAGTACACATGCAGGGATGCAAAGTTCAGCAAAATAAAGTTTTGATAGCACAAGAAGAGCCTTTGCAATGTTTGACAATAGAAAAAATAGATTAAATAACACCCAACAAGATAAGTTCCTTTTGAGATCCTTTTGATAAGGGTTCATCATTGTCAACATCAGTAACCTGATGAACCACTGTTATTAGTAGTAGTGCTATTTCTGCATGGCAAATACTTTACTTGTAGATGTAGTAGTGTAATAGAAACAGACCCAACTGTCATGACATGCACACTGCTTGTTCTGAGTAATTGACTCATTCATTGAAAGGGGCGTGTTCAAAATAATAGCAGTGTGGAGCTTAATTAGAGAATTAATTAACTCTGTGAAAAAACAGGTGTCATTAATTGTCCTTTATTAAGGAAGAAGGGAAGCAAATGTTTCACACATTGTTATAAAATATTCATTCTGAATTGCTAAGTAAAATGAGCCGTTCCAAACATTGTTCGGAGGAACACCATCATTTGATTAAAAAGTTGATTGGAGAGAGGAAAACATATAAAGAAGTGCAGCAAATTATAGGATGCTGAGCTAAAATGATCTCAAATGCTTTAAAATGGCAATAAAACCCGAAATAAGCGGAAGAAAATGAGCAACTACTGTTAAAACCGATTGAAGAATAGTCAGAATGGCAAAGATTCAGGTATTCATCAGCTCCAGAAAGATCAAAGATGATCTACAATTACCTGTAAGTGCTGTTACAGTCAGAAGATGTTTGCTATCAGCAAGAATCCCCCACAAGAAGCCCCCGTAAAGCACCATTGTTGAAAAAAGGGCATGTGCAGAATCGGTTAATCGGTTATTTCCCAAGGAACACATCAATTGGCCCAAAGAGAAATGACGTAACATTCTGTGGACTGATGAGAGTAAAATTGTTCTTTTCGGGTCTAGTGGTCGTTGACAGTACGTTAGACAACCCCCGGGTACAGAATTCAAGCCACAGTACACTGTGAAGACAGTGAAGCATGGTGGCGCAAAAATCAGGGTATGGGGATGTTTTTCATACTTCGGTGTTGGGTTCGTATACCAGGGATCATGGATCAGTTTGAATACATCAAAATATTGAAGAGATTATGTTGCTGTATGCTGAAGAGGAAATGCCCCTGAAATGGGTGTTTGAACAACACAATGACCCCAAACACACGAATAAGCGAGCAACATCTTGTTTCCTAACAAAAAGGATAAAGGTAATGGAGTGGCCAGCTCAATCCCTCGACCTCCACCCCATTGAAAACTTGAGGGGTGACATTAAAAATGCAGTTTCAGAAGCATAATTCACAGGAACTGTGGAATGTAGTTTGTTCATCTTGGGCTGAAATACCTGTTTATAGGTGGGCTGACTCGATGCAACGCAGATGCACAGCAGTTATCAACAACAATGGTTATGCAACTAAATATTAATTCAGTAATTTGAGGTTAAATCTTGAAAGATTCTTCAGTTTATACAGTTTGAAGAGAACAGATTAATATCCCTTTTCTTTGCTTCCTGTAAAAGAATAATGCAGACTTAATTTGCTGATGCTTTGATTTGGAATTGAATGTGTAATGTTTCCACTACATTTGAAATATTGAACTAAAAGCTATTCAAAAACATTTGCACTTTATTCACTTTTTTTTTAACGCACTGCTATTTATTCGAACACAACTGTACCTAGCTACTTTTTCTTTCAGCAGGGAACAACAAGCCGCAATGGGCTTAATGCCCTGGGATTGTTACTGTGTCTTCTTATGATCGTATTCTTAAGTTGTAGGCCAATTAGAAGACAATACATTGCATTCATTTAGCAGATGCTCTTGTGAAAAGTAACTTGCAGTGTAAGAAAGCATAAGTGCATCCAGCTAGTTCTGTGGGCACCAGGGATAGACCTGCCTGCATTTCCATTTGCTTGAACATATTGTAATTTGCCCAGTTCTAGGACCTGTTTTCATCTGCTTGCACACAGACCTCTCATCACCTTTGTTCACAATGACAACCATTTAATTCACGCACAGAAGATTTTGATTTGCTCATGTGCAGTATGTCCATCTCTTTTGTCCAGAATGCCACCTCAGGTCCAGCTACTTTTGTACAAAAACATATTAAATCTTGAGCTACCTGTCTTACATGTACTGTTCTTTACACCACAACAACGTCTGAAACTCACATTGCCAGCAGTCTGGATGCCATGGTACCGAAGTGGTCAAAGAAGAATCCATTGAGAAGACTGAGGCCACTCTGTAAGAAGGCGGCAATAGTGAAAACCAGGGAGAAGAGCTCGTCCTGTTTGCTACAGTCTGGGGAAAGTAGAGGGAAGAGAGGTGTTCCCACCACAAGCGTTTTTAAAAACTTCCATTTCAATTTCTGTTCACTGCATGTCATCATCTGCATTGTCTTTTATCATGTACTCTCACCGAGCACTTTATTAGGTATTTATCAGACTTATTTGTTAGACGTCTACTGCTGTAGCCTGTCCACTTAAGAGTTATGATGCATTGTCTGTTCAGAGATGTTCTTCTCCATACCACTGTTGTAATGTTACTGTCACCTTCCTGTCAGCTTTGACCAGTCTGGCCATTCTCTTCTGATGTCTCTCATTAACAAGGGGTTTCTGTTTGCAGAACTGCTGCTCAAAGCCACTTCACATCACATTGTTTCCCCATTCTGATGGTTGATGTGAAAATTAACTGAAGCTCCTGACCCGTATCTACATGTTGTATGCACTGCACTGCTGCCACACAATTGGCTGATTAGATAATCGCATGAATAAGAAGTAAAAATGTTCCGAATAAAGTGCTCAGTGAGTGTATATGTATAGGCCTACCTCTCTATTTTCTATTTTCTATTTATTTTAAGTTGCCTTTCACATTATTTTTTAAATTGCAATTGTATTATTTGTGCAATAAATGTTTCATTAATGTTGAATTAAAAATACAAACATCACACTTTTTTTTTAACCAAAGCATACTTTAACTTTTCAATTTCTTTAATGAAAATGTACATGTAAGATAATGTATATGAAACCTCATTGTGTCTAATTTATCTGATACTCATTTGCCTGCCTTCTAGTGGTAAAAAATAAATAAAACAGTGAATAAAGTATTTTTGTACTTCTCATCAAATATTAAACAGTCACACTCACCCATGTACTGTGTGCCATTGGGTCCTGTGGCATCCACACACTGGTCACTGAAGTATCCACTGTCTTTCAGGATAAACACCACGGAGGCCCACCCATAAATGACCCCAGTGAAAAACAGGCACTCCACCAGTCCTGTGGCCAAGGTGAGCCAGTAGCGCAGCCTCACTCCACGTAGAAGCCACAGCATCTTCAGCCTCTCTCTCCCTCTATTCTCAGTCCTTAACCGCTCCCTCTATTCTCTGTCCTTTACCTTTTTGCTCCTCTGATCACTGAAAGATAAAAGAGAAAAAAAGACTAAAATATTACAAGAAATGGCAAAACCATGGAAGTGTGGAAGCTGAACATTTACAGAGACAATATTGCTTGCTCATGTGACTACAGTTCTCAGTAATGGGTATTTCATTGCAGTTGTAATGAAAATAAAATAATTCACCAGACAAAGAGAAAATTAGTGTTAAGTTAAAGTATGTAGTATTTAGTCAAAGTGGCTATCACCACTTAAAACATAGTATTCGTACAGTATAGTATGAATCCTGATTAAATACTTATGAACTTGCTCACTAAACGAACCAAAAGGTTCTATGGCCACAACCTGGTGTAATACTGTAATACTGTAATACCCCACAAGACATACCTGTATGCTCTCTACATCTGTGCCCAGTTATTATTTCATTCGTCCCATGGCCTTATATAGCCCTGTATTCTCCCATCCTCCTCCTTCTCCCTTCACTCATTTGTTTACTCATTTATTTCACCATCTAAAGTATGTACTGAAAATGTTTTGCTGGAACATGCTGGTGGGTATACAATGTTCTTATTAATGCACTGCCACTTGATACAGTAAGATGGTGCAGAGCACATAGGCTGACATTCTGAGCGGTTATCTCCCTTTTGTAAAAGAAGGGACACTTTGGGCTGTTTAAGAACTGGTGACCTATAAATCTCCTAACTACAGATTACAAAATACCAAAATGTCTCTCCAAGTGTGTTAAAGGCCCAATTTTGAATGCTAATAGATTGCAAAAAGCAAAAATACAAAGTTTTTATATCATAATCCTAATAAAGATAACTTCATAAAAAGCACTTATAAAGGATAATTTATATTTCGTGTCAGACTGACAGTACTTCCTTGTTCATCTTCCATCTTCCACATTTCATTTTTCTTTGTTTTATATGACATATATTTTGGAGTCCTTGCTCAGCTCATCACCATGGAAAAGAACTCACTCCTCAGGCAAGATATCAAAAGAATAGTTGGTAACACTTTGACACTTTGACACCTGTCATGAAGTGTCATGTCCATTCATAAACTATGACATACATTGTGATGACACAATCCTTAGTTTGTGTTATGACATTTGTTAACTTCATCTTGCGATGACTCGAGTAGATTGCACACATACTGCAGTTCAAGCCATTTTGATACATACGATGCATGTAAGAATGCGTCTTTCAGTCCCATCCAAAAGTATTGGAACCGCAAAGCCAAATCCATTGTTTTTTGCTGTACACTGAATACATTTGGGCAAATCCATCAAAAGGAGAACATAGAGGCCTCTTGTATTTTCCTTGTGGCTCCCACACGTAAGTGCCACTTAAACGTCATCACAAACAATGGATTTGCCCATATATTTCTAAGGTCCTTAGCGACACACAAACTGGCCTTCAGTGTGAAGTTTTCTTTGAGATTACAGTAAATTGATTACTTTATCATAATTACATCTGTCAAGAGAATATTTCAATACATTTTTCCAGTATATGGCCCCAAAGATGGCTCTAGTCATGTAAGGTCAGTCACAAAAAAACAGCATTTATTTATGTAAAAACAATTCATTTTATTTCATAGCCTTTCATCATGATTTTTTTTGTGCCATTGATAATTATGAGAGGTTATGAGTAACTTATCCATAGCACGCAAAATCCCAGGTAAACTATTTGAGCTGAAAGGGCTGGTGTTGAAATATGTAATGTCAGTCATGTTTTGTAATGTGAGTCACACAATTTATTTGAAGTAATTAAAAGTGGTGTTTCTGTTATTAATTGCAATGGATTTGTTTCCTCAGTGTCCGATGTCTGATGGTAATGGCTGCAGTGGCTGTAAGATGAAAATGAATGTTTGGAATAATATTATTTGCAATTTAAGCAATATTACTGGTTCCATGCCATTTAGAACTCTTATACTTAACTTGCTGCAAACAGCGATATGCAAAGTGTTGGCTGCTTATTGTAAGTGGACAAGTTGTAATGTCAGTCACACTAT
Source organism: Conger conger (assembly GCF_963514075.1). Lineage (NCBI taxonomy): Eukaryota > Metazoa > Chordata > Actinopteri > Anguilliformes > Congridae > Conger > Conger conger. Next base: position 7,500,877 of record NC_083773.1, read on the forward strand.
ATTTATGTAATTACTGGATCTACTGGCAGTAGTTTGAAGCAAAAAAAAGCTGACTGCATTTTTTGCATGTCCATTTGTAACGTCAGTCACGCGACAAACTTCCACCACAGCACAAAGAAGCATTTAGCTAAAGATTAATTGACAATATTTCCATGTCAAACAAGGGCATAATAATAAATGAAGTGAAGAAATGGAGTGAAGACAGGAAACGAGACTGCACAGTCCAGCCAGCGATCGTCCCTCGGACCCAGTCCACCTGCTGGTTGTGCTGCCGACGCCAGGGCCGGCCCAACACCACAGGAATATAAGGCAACAGGGCCGGCCCAACACCACAGGAATATAAGGCGACAGGGCCGGCCCAACACCACAGGAATATAAGGCGACAGGGCGGGCCCAACACCATGAGGACATCAAGAGACTTTGTGGCGTAGAAGGACAGCTCCTATTGGTGCTTACCCGAGACCAGGTTCCCCACAGGAGAGGTGATGTTGTTCGACTTCCGCCAGAGGGGTGCCATTGAGGGCGTTGGTCTGGAGGGCCGTGGCCAGAAGTGACGTGGGAATCTTGAGTTGGTTGACCAGGGTAGAGCACATTAAACTGGCGTCAGCGCCCGAGTCCATAAGAACCCTCACAAGCTGTTGGGTTCCCTTCCAGGAAACTGAAATCGAAGGGGTGGAGTTCAAGGAGGCGCCCATCAGAACCCCCTTGCTTGCTGACTGAGGGTGGAGGGAGCGCTGGGACAGGAGATTGGACTGACATGGCAGGTGTGAGTGTGAGGAACAGGTAAACGAGGCACAGGTAAAATGAATGAGTGAAATAATGAATGGACAGACTACAGAAGGCGAGGGCGGACACATAACGCAGTCATGAGACACAGAAGGAACAGGCATGGAGCGTAGTGCAATGCACTTTCCTGCTTTCCTTTCATAGCAAGCCAGTGCTATTGAGTGTCTTGTTCTTTTATTACTGACAAGAAAAACGAATCTTGTCCAAAGGCTGATATTGTTTGATAATATTGTAAATGAAAGAGACAATATGGAAACACTTTTGACATAAATAAAACATGGAAATATGAATCACAAACTTGTATTCTGATAATGAACTTTGTCACAACAAGGAATTACACACACTGACGCTCCTTGTTTTCTTTTAGTTTTGGCACTTGCTGCTGTGACGTCAGGCAGCGGGACAGACCTCTGTTCCACAGGAGATGTAGGTTGGGCTTCTAATTGATGGAAGGGAGGGTGACCGCAAACTGAAATTGGGTTATGGTAACAATCAGACCTACTGCTTCGGGGGGAAAAAGTTGATGCTTGCCGCACGTCGTTCCTAGGTACCGGTCAGTGACTCAGGGAAGTGGCCGCACATAGTAGGACAATGACTTAACACCCTATTGGGTTTTCTTTTGTTTCTTTTATATCCATTAAACCTAATAAATTAAACTATGTGCGAAAGCGCCAAGCAGGTGAGTCACCGTGGAAACGGTGGATGTGTCCTGTGTCATCTTGTTTTTCCTTTTTTCCATTAGGCCCACAGCACACACCTTAGGTTAGGAATCTCAATAATTAAGTCTAATTAGGGGCATTATGGTTCGGCCAGCACACTATAGGCTTAATTTGATTAATACGGTCGATTATTAATTCATTTAATTCAGCACAGAGGGATTAATAACAGTACTGGCAGTTCTTTGGCTGCTAATGGAGAGGCTGTTATATCTAGAAGTAGTTGTAGGGTTTATTAGCTCTTGGCTGTCAAAGACTGAAATCACACAACAATTTGCAAAGGGGCGTGTTCAAAATAATAGCAGTGTGGAGTTTAGCACCATCGTTGAAAAAACATTGTTGGGCAGAATCAGCGAAAATTTGTTCGGATTTTAATCCGGGACGTTCTTGCTGTGAGCTGACAGTGCTATCCACACCACCGTATATGGACCACCATGCTGCCCATATACGATAGTCTGATAAACATGAGGGAGGAGCAGGGGTGGAGGGGTTTTGGACTAGCAGTCTGTAGTGAGCATACACGGTTTAGGCTAGCAGTCTGTAGTGAGCATACATGGTTTAGACGAGCAGTCTGTAGTCAGCATACATGGTTTAGACTAGCAGTCTGTAGTGAGCATACATGGTTTAGACGAGCAGTCTGTAGTCAGCATACATGGTTTAGACTAGCAGTGTGTAGTGAGCATACATGGTTTAGACGAGCAGTCTGTAGTCAGCATACATGGTTTAGACGAGCAGTCTGTAGTGAGCATACACGGTTTAGACTAGCAGTCTGTAGTGAGCATACATGGTTTAGACGAGCAGTCTGTAGTCAGCATACATGGTTTAGACGAGCAGTCTGTAGTGAGCATATGTCGGAGGGTCAGGAGCTGCAAAAGCTTCCCCTGCTACCCCGCTACCACAGGTACCGGAATCCACCCACCACAAACAACCAGGACAGGGATAAGGTAAGCAGAGTCTTTAATACAATTTTTAAAACCACTCATGACAGGGCAGCCGCCCTGCTCTGACCGCCCCTCCCGTCTCCATCACCCCCCTGCTTGTGTGATGGCCCCACCCACCGAATAACCCCAGGCCACATGGGGATCAACACACCGGGGAGACGGGGGTTCACACACGCACACATGCACAGAAACAAATCTAAGGGTGGGATGCTGCCGGACCGTCTCCGTGTCCCAAAACTGCTCCTCATTCCTGCCACTTCCGGCTGCTCCTGACACTGTTCCTCTTGGGGAAACGCTGGCTCATGTACAAGACCCACACCGGGTTCCAGCCCAGGGCCCACGTCAGCGGTCCTGCTTCCAGTTCCCGTTTGGCTTCCTCCTCGTCTGGGGGCTCCTTCCAGGTATTGCCCACCGGACAGGCACGCAGTGTAGGGTCCACTCCTCCCGACCTCCTTCAGACCTGAACACATACACCGGCGGCAGCTGAACGAGCAGGGAGACCACCTCGGGGCCAGCTTACCTTGCTCCCGGCACCTGAAGTTCCGCACCAGCATCCGGTCCCCCAGCAAAGCTGCTGCTACTATGAATGCTTTTGTTATAAGCCTGGAGCAGAGCTCCGGCCACCAGTAACTCTGACCCTAACCCTACCCCTAACCCTGTTTGCCCTCCTGGGGAGTTTGGTTGAACTGCTAGCAGGCCCCATTGCCCTGCTGGTGGTAGGGGATAGTGCATATCTTAGTGCACCCATAGAGCTCACAGAATGACGCCACCAAGGCTGCCCCTCGGTCTGAGAGGAGCCGTTTGGGGCACCCCCAGTGCTGCACCAATCTGGTCCATGGCCACCACCTCCAGTGGAGGTGGAGAGGGGTGCCAGGGGGGGCTGTACCTCCGGCTCGGCCTCCACTGCCTGACATCGTTCCCCAACCCCAGCCAGTAGAACCGCCAACGCAGGATAACCTCCACCTTGTTGGCTCCCAGGTGGCCCAAGGCCTGATGGTACCACTGCCAGACGCTGCGTGCCACCCACAGTGGCCCATCTACCAGGGGATCTTCCAACAGGCAGTACAGGATCCCCCCTCTACCCGCAACTGCTCCCACTCCCTCCACCACCTACCCTCCTCCGGTGGGGCCAACCTCTACTCCTACCGCTGCTGTACCCGCTGTAGAACCGACCAGTCCCACATGTAGTGGCGGGAGTGGGTTGAAGGTAGTTGCGGGTAGGATCCTGTACTGCCTGTTGGAAGATCCCCTGGTAGATGGGCCACTGTGGGTGGCACGCAGCGTCTGGCAGTGGTACCATCAGGCCTTGGGCCACCTGGGAGCCAACAAGGTGGAGGTTATCCTGCGCTGGCGGTGAACCCCTGGTAGATGGGCCAATGTGGCAGGTGCTTTTGCCCCTGAGGGTGGCACGCAGCGTCTGGCAGTGGAGCCCGAGCCAGAGGTACAGGCCCGTCATGTCCGCCAAGCGGCGTCATTCTGTGAGCTCTATGGGGGCACTAAGATCCGCACTATCCCCTACCACCAGCAGGGCAATGGGGCCTGTGAGCGGTTTAATCAAACCCTGCTGTCTCTCCTGGGGTCTCTCCAGGAGGGCGAACAGGGCCGGTGGCTGGAGCGCCTGCCCACTCTGCTCAAGACTTATAACAACGGCTTTCATAGCAGCTTAAGATCTTGCCATTATTGCTGGGGGACCGGGTGCTTATGTGGAACTTCAGGCGCCGGGAGCGAGGTAAGCTGGCCCCGAGGTGGTCTCCCCGTCAGTTTGTTGTTGTCCGCCAGCTGCAGCCGGAGGGGCCGCTGTATGTGTTCCGGCCCGAAGGAGGTCTGGAGGAGTGGACCCTACACCGGACCCACCTGTGTGCCTGTCCGGTGAGTGACGCCCAGAGGGAGCCCCCAGATGAGGAGGTGTGGGTCCCGGCCTGGGGTCCTGTACATGATCCAGCTCTCCCCCTGGAGGAACAGCATCAGGCAATGGAGTAATGGAGCCTCCTGAACAACCGGAAGTGGTGCCCCAACTCTCGTTGCCTGAACTGCTCTTCGCTGCATTCTTCCAGTCTCCTGCTGGCCATCTGGGGAGAGACAGGGAGCAGTTTGTGAAACCATACCCATGTGTATGAATGTACACAAGGAATAATACAGTATTAGCTCTGATTTAGCACATTGTTTTGCACCTCTGCATTAACGCTGGATAAGAGTGCCGTTTGCAGTCTGTATTTGCGTTCTACAAACACAAAATGATCTGCTTTACCTCCCTGTATTCTGTTACTATCAGCACTTGGTATTAGTGCAGCGTATGAATGTTGGCAGAGCTTCCTCACCTGCGCCTGGCTGCAGCGATAGTTGTTCCCCTGTCCATTAGTAATCCATTGGTTGGGACGGTAATTCCCAAATGCCATCACCCATCGGGGTCTTTCTTCCCTCCTGTGCTCTCTGTTTTGCTGAGGTATAGTCCTGCAACAAAATCAGGGAGAGCAAAACACACATTCATCATTCATCCATCAATATCATTCCAAAAACTACTCAATCCCCAAATAAACCTGAAGCTGAACACAATTAAACATATTTTTCCCACCAAAGGATTCAGTATTTTTAAATGAGTCATTTAATTGGCTTAGGTGGTAAGAGCAGTCGTCTGGCTGTCGAAGGGTTGCAGGTTTGATCCCAGGAGGGCGAACAGGGCCGGTGGCTGGAGTGCCTGCCCACTCTGCTCCAGGCTTATAACAACAGCTTTCACAGCAGCTTAAGATCTTGCCATTATTGCTGGGGGACCGGGTGCTTGTGTGGAACTTCAGGCGCCGGGAGCGAGGTAAGCTGGCCCTGAGGTGGTCTCCCCGTCAGTTGTTGTTGTCCGCCAGCTGCAGCCGGAGCGGCCGCTGTATGTGTTCCGGCCCGAAGGAGGTCTGGAGGAGTGGACCCACCTGTGTGACTGTCCGGTGAGCGACGCCCGGGGGGAGCCCCCAGATGAGGAGGTGTGGGTCCCGGCCCGGGGTCCTGCATGTGAGCCAGCTCTCCCCCTGGAGGAACAGCATCAGGCAATGGAGCAATGGAGCCTCCTGAACAACCGGAAGTGGTGCCCCTACTCTCGTTGCCTGAACTGCTTTACGCTGCATTCTTCCACCGTCTCCTGCTGGCCATCTAGGGAGAGACAGGGAGCAGTTTGTGAAACCATACCCATGTGTATGAATGTACACAAGGAATAATACAGTATTAGCTCTGATTTAGCACATTGTATTGCACCTCTGCATTAGCGCTGGATAAGAGTGTGCCGTTTGCAGTCTACAAACACAAAAATATCTGCTTTACCTCCCTATATTCTGTTACTATCAGCACTTGGTATTAGTGCAGCGTATGAATGTTGGCAGAGCTTCCTCACCTGCGCCTGGCTGCAGCGATAGTTGTTCCCCTGTCCATCAGTAACCCATTGGTTGGGGCGGTAATTCCCAAATGCCATCACCCATCGGGGTCTTTCTTCCCTCCTGTGCTCTCTGTTTTGCTGAGGTATAGTCCTGCAACAAAATCAGGGAGAGCAAAACACACATTCATCATTCATCCATCATTATCATTCCAAAAACTACTCAATCCCCAAATAAACCTGAAGCTGAACACAATTAAACATATTTTTCCCACCAAAGGATTCAGTATTTTTAAATGAGTCATTTAATTGGCGTAGGTGGTAAGAGCAGTCGTCTGGCAGTCGAAGGGTTGTAGGTTTGATCCCACCCTGGGTGTGCCAAAGTGTCCCTGGGCAAGACACCTAACGTCTTAATGCTCATGACAAGCTAGTTGGTGCCTTGCATGGCAGCAAATCGCCATTGGTATGTGTGACTGTGAGTATGAATGGGTGAATGAGAAGCATCAATTGTAAAGCGGCATATACAAGTAGTTATAGTTAGTTACTGGCATTTTTAAAAGAACAGTCAAATCAATGTCCTGTCTGGCACTGTCAGAACTGACATTTCCATGTACAGGGCATCTTGTTTGCCACTTACAGCTGCTGATGGCCGCCCTGCTTCTGGGACTCCATCAGCTTCAGCTCCCGATCCTTTCCTTCAACAGGAGAGAAACATTGCAAGAACATTTGCTTGCATTCTGCTACATAAGAAAACGGCAGATTCCTTTTACAAAATTGTACTTGTGCATTGATGTATCTTAAATAGCTATTACTGTATATTGTGAGGTGTGCTAGTAGCAGATAGTGCGACCAAAAGGTTGCAGAACTCACTTTTCCTACGGAGGGCCTCCTGCTTTGTGGAGAAACCAGAACTTGCTGGAGGTCTCTTGACGGCAACCTTTTGAAAAACAGCCTCAGCGAACCTGGAAATAAGACACAAGCACAGCATTAAACCACAACCACTGTCGGTAGACCTGATTGGCTTCTATACTCACGTCTTCCGCAGGCTGCCTGCTGCCATTGGCTGATCTTTCAGGGCCATCTGCAGCTCTTGGACCACGGCCTGGAGACAACAAGAGGATCCTGCATTTTGCAGACGGTTAGTGTTCTCTGAAAGGAGAGACAGCCAATGGTTCACTGGCGGTAACAGTTAAGCATAAATTAATGGGTGAAATGCATGCATTAATAATCTCTGAAAGCTATGTAAGAAAGCCCTAAGTAACACTGGGCAGATGTGATGGATTGCACTGTGCTGATAGTTATTGTTCACCTGGGCTTTGAAGAAGTAATCTCTGGTTTCTGGCTCCATAATTGTCTTCACTTTCTAAAAGCAAGCGTGAGGGTGTCTCGTGTCCCGCTCTTTTTAATATGGGACGCGAAGATGGTCCGGCACCTGTGGCCGTGTCCCACCCTTAGATTTATTTTATGTGCATGTGTGAGAGTGTGTGTATGTGTGTGTGCATGTGTATGTGTGTGTGTGGACCCCCCTGTCCCTGGTGCGTTGATACCTCTGGGGTGGTTGAGTGGAGTGAGTGTGGAGCACGGGGGGGTGGGGGAGAGGGCACTTACCAGTGTGGGGTGTAGTGGGTTTAAGTGTCCGCACTGCACTGCGACCCACTACACCACACACTGCTAGGTACCCCCACCATCCACCCCAGGGTACTTACCAGTGTGGGGTGTAGTGGATTTAAGTGACCGCACTGCACTGCGACCCACTACACCACACACTGCTAGGTACCCCCCGGCCCCGTGCTCCACACTCCGTGCCGCACGATGGACCCTCACGATTCCCTCAGCCGCCGACGCGGTCCCAGGTCTGTCGCCCCACTACCACACTCCCTCAATCACACCTCAAAGAAACCCAGTACCCAGGTCCATATTCCCATGCGTGCTCCCAATTACCGATCAAGGAAAGTGCTCTCACCAAGCCGGCGGCTTATCAGGCTGACCTCCTGACACATACCTGGTTTAGACTGGCAGCGTGCAGCAGCTCGCATGCAGAAGGAAGCAGCATTAAAAATTGATTAAACAGAAAAATACAAAATAAGAAATCCGACGAACAGCGGCATTTGCCGGTTTAAAATAACATCGAATTGGAAAGTAAATTAATAATTGTAACTCCATAAAATACCAGCATAACTTGTGTAATGTTTCACAAGTTAAGAAAATAATTGTTTGTTATTGCTGTCTCTCGACATTTATCAGGAGACTAGCCCCTATTTAGTGGATGTAAATGCAAAGTCACGGAACCCAGCTCCTGCTCCCTGTCCTGCTCCCTGTCCTCAAGCTGCTCCTCAGATGCCAGTTCATCTGTTGTAGCCTCAAACCAGTAGTAGTAGTAGTCTGTCAGTTCCTTCTCCATGGTCTGACACAGCTCTGACATGGCCGCTAGCTTCTCCTCCCCGGTCTCAAACTTCAAAGTCATGGCACCCAGCTCCTGCTCCTTGTCCCTGCATAACTGCGTCACAGTCTCAAGACTTTCTGCTCTCTCCTGTCCAAGCTGCTTCTCACATGCCTGGCTCTCCCTTGCAGCCTCATACAGGTCGGTCATGATAGTCAGTTTTTCTTCCATGGCCTGACACAGCTCTGACATGGCCACCAGCTTCTCCTCCCCGGTCTTAAACTTCAAAGTCATGGCAGCCAGATCCTCCTCCTTGTTCCTGCATATTTGTGACAGAGTCTCCAGGCTTTCTCCTCTCTCCTGTCCAAGCTGTTTATCAGATACCAGGTTGTCTATTGTAGCCTCGTGCAGGTAGGTCAAGTCTGTCAGTGCCTTCTCCGTGATCTGCCATAGCTCTGACATGGCCGCCAGCTTCCCCTCCCCGGTCTCAAACTTCAAAGTCATGGCAGCCAGCTCCTGCTCCTTGTCCCTGCATAACTGCGTCACAGTCTCCAGGCTTTCTCCTCTCTCCTCTCCAAGCTGCATCTCTGATGCCAGGTTGGAACTTGTAGCCTCATACAGCTTGGTCAAGTCTGTCAGTGCCTTCTCCGTGGTCTGACACAGCTCTGACATGGTTGCCAGCTTCTCTTCGCTTGTCTTATTCTTTGCAGTCATGGCAGCAAGCTGCTGCTCCTTGTTCCTGCATATCTGCATCAGAGTTTCCAGGTTTTCTTCTTTCTCCTCTCCAAGCTGCTTCTCAGATGCCAGGTTGGCACTCGTAGTCTCATACAGCCTGGTCAAGGCAGTCAATGTCTTCTCTGTGGTCTGCCACTGGTCTGACATGGTTGCCAGCTTCTCTTCGCTTTTCTCATGTTTTGAAGTCATGGCAGCCAGCTCCTGCTCCTTGTCCCTGCATAACTGCGTCATAGTCTCCAGGTGTTTCCCCCTCTCCTCTCCAAGCTGCCTCTCTGATGCCAGTTTGTCCGTTGTAGCCTCAAACCGGTAGGTCAAGTCTGTCATTGCCTTCTCCATGGTCTGACACAGCTCTGACATGGTTGCCAGCTTCTCTTTGCTTGTCTCATTCTCTGCAGTCTTGGCAGCCAGCTCCTGCTCCTTGTCCCTGCATAACTGCGTCACAGTCTCAAGGTGTTTCCCCCTCTCCTCTCCAAGCTGCCTCTCTGATGCCAGTTTGTCCTTTGTAGCCTTAAACCGGTAGGTCAAGTCTGTCATTGCCTCCTCCGTGGTCTGACACAGCTCTGACATGGTTGCCAGCTTCTCTTTGATCGTCTTATTCTTTGCAGTCATGGCAGCAAGCTGCTGCTTCTTGTTCCTGTATATCTGCACCATAATTTCCAGGTCTTCTTCTTTCTCCTCTACAAGCTGCCTCTCTGCTTCCAGGTTGTCCCTCGTAGCCTCGTACAGCTTGTTCAAGTCTGTCAGTTTGTCTTCCTTGGCCTGACACAGCTCTGACATGGCAGCCAGTTCCTCCTCCTTCTTCCCGCATCTTTGCGTCATAGTCACCAGGCTCTGTCCTCTCTCCTGTCCACGCTGTATCTCGGCTGTCAGACTGTTCATTGCGGCCTCATACTGCTCGCTTACAGCAGCCAGTTCATCCTCCTTAGCCTGACAGATGTGGTCCATGGCTGTCAGCTTCTCCTCACCCATCTCGACCTTTACGGCTATAGCAGCCAGCACCTTGTCCTTCCTCTTCTTTGGCATGAATCTCATCAGTTTCCTTAAGGCCATCTCTGACAGCTCTGCTTCCTTAAGTCCTTGTTCCTCAGCCTTTGCTACTTGTTTTGGGCAACTATTCATGGCTGAAAGTTCCTTCTACAAGGCCTGGACGATGTTGCAGTGTCGCTTTGAGTTACCTCCTCTACAAGACAGCTGGACGATTCCTGTTCAAGAGAGGACATTCATCACTTTGTAAAAATAGCTTAGAATATGTCTACCCATTGATTCCACAGAAATCACAATTCTGTGTGTAAATGGTTGGCATTTATATAGCGCCTCTATCCAAAGCACTGTACAATTGATGCTCCGCCTTCACCCTTTAATACACACACTCACGGCGACTGGCTGCCATGTAAGGCACCGACCAGCTCGTCAGGAGCATTTGGGGGTTAGGTGTCTTGCTCAGGGACACTTCGACAGCCCGGGCGGGGGATCGAACCGGCAACCCTCCGACTACTCTTACTGCCTGAGCCATGTCGCCGTGAGTGTGTAGTTGTAAGATGCCAAGTGCCACAGTGTTAACATCATTGTTAATCAGCTGGCCAAACTGCCCATTACAACCGATCTGACCTGAAGCAGAGTTCTTGCAGGCAATCCGTTCCTGCGGAAGTTTCTGAATCTTCTTATTGTTCCTTGTCTCGCTCACTTTGAAAGCAATGTTAAAATGGAAATGAAACATTAAATTTCATCACATTCTAAAAGGCAGTAGAGTAGGCTAGCTAAGTCATGTAAAGTGGTAGTTAATGTCGAAAATGAAAAAATAAAAAAATAAATAAAAAAGATTTAGGCATTTCCTGTTTTTAACCTGGAGAAGAATGAACGGAAGAAAAATCAATCACAGAGAGGACAATTAAAGGTGCAATCGGTAAGATTTTTGTGTTAAAACATAGTTACAAGACCATTTTAAATCTCTTCCTATCATTGAAAAAGGCTCACTCACATGTTGACACCCTCTGCCTGTGTTTAAAACTCAGGTCTCAAAGTGTACATTTGTCAGGCTGTCAAATGCATCAAAACATTGTACAGCTGTACAGCAATTAAAGCTCATTGGTTGAAAAATGGTTCCAACTGCCACAGCCAATGGCATTCTGGGGGCTTTTTCTGATTGTCGATCGTCGCTGCCCAAATTGTACTCCAGACAAGCAATCACTGAAACTCAGTGTACTATTGCTTATTATCCAAGCCAAGAATAGTTCTAGTAAGAAAATGTTCGCTGAACAGGTGACTTTATGAAATGTTGACTTTAATGCGCTGCATCACACTATGTTTTGACTTTCACTTTAGCCAACCAACTATATAATGAGCAAGCAACTTATTTGGCTGCATAACTATCTGGCTATATAACTAAGATATGATAGTCTACCACAAACGATGCAACTGCAACTTAGTTTGAGACAAATAAAGGTTTAGGTAAACACGCATGATTCAACAAGTGTAGCTGCCCAAATTGCACTCCAGACAAGCTATCACTGAAACGGTATACTACTATTGCTTATTATCCAAGCGAATAATACATATCTAGTTATAAAATGATACCAGTTTGTTATTGGTAGCAACAAGCAAATTAGCTATTAGTTAGCTTGCCGAATTTACAAATATCCACCTGAGACAACGCCTGTGCAACAACGCTTTCTCCGATGTTCGTATTGCCTCAGGTGGATATTTGTAAATTCATTGAGCTAACTATGGCAAATTTGCTTGTTGCTACCAATAAAACTGCTATTGTTCTTTAACTAGATATGCAGTCTTCGCTTGGATAATAAGCAATAGTACACAGTGTCATGGATTGCTTGTCTGGAGTGCAAATTGGGAAGCCACACGCGAACGATCTGAATAAGCCCCCACGCCATTGGCTATGGCAATTAGAACCATTTTTTCAACCAATGAGCTTGAATTATTGCACAGCTGCGCAGTGATGGCCGTCAAATTTACATTTTGAAACTAGAATTTAAGGACTATAAACAAAGGCAGAGGCTGAGTCAACATGTCAGTGAGACTTTTTCAATGATAGGAAGGGATCTACAATGGTCTTAATGTTTTAACACAAAAATCTTTCCTATTGTCCCTTTAAGTGCACACAGGGCAAAGTGAAAAATATATATCATTTTCGGCAGCGTTATAGCCTACAAGACGCTAAAGGAAAATAAGTAGGCTAATTGTACATACATGATATGTATTCCATAAACGTTCCATGAGCAAATGAACATTTAACGTACATCTTGGATGGTTTAGCCTAATATCGCTCCGGAAAATAACATTGTTAATATATTACGTTAAGTAAAAAAGAACTCACCACAAGCGATATAATGATGATAACAGCGACCCCCGCGACTGAATTGAGCTGAGAAAAAATGAAACAAACATCGTCAGAAACGCAGTTTCCGTAGCCCTTATAGTCGATACATTTCCCCAAACATTCATCAAACACCGCACTTAGCTGCTCTTGCAATGGGTTTCGTTTGGCATTCTTGCTAGATGAAAACAAAATTTAACAGAGCTTACTCGCTCTACATGGAAAATATATTTCTTAAGACTTACAATTTCAGAAGAGACCAAACTAATTTTCCGTTATCAAGAATGCGAATAATGTTAATAGGTTAGGTTATAAAATCGACTGTGTTGTAATGACGAACGAGCTCCGTGAAGTAGGTAGGTTTATGATCTGGCCGACGTGAAAACCCCGTATTTATTTCAAAAAATTAACTTTCCACTGTGACGTAATCCTACTCACTGAGATCACCTACTCATACAGTGACGTGATAATTTTAACGGAAAACTCCCAGTAGAACCCTCATAATTCTCCTAAGGGGAATGCGAATTATTCGTTATTTAATACCCAGGTAGCCAGCATATTTGGGCCTAGTCCGGTACATTTGGCGCACTGCCGGCTTGTGCAAAATATTATGGGCCAAAACAGTATCTTTTCCCACAATCAGTGTCGTCCCACAATTGTATGTATGAAAGCTGCTATATAAATAAAGTGTATTATTATTATTATTATTATTATTATTATTATTATTATTATTATTATTATTATTATAAAACAGGCCACGTTCGCTCGTTTGCTGTTATTTCGATGTTTTAGATGAAGTCGCTATTTTCTAATCTGACGTAATACGGATCGAAAATAAAAATGTGAATGCACGTTGACTTACTCTGACAGACGTTTTCAGTTACTCTAGGGCGCCATCACGCAAGCTATATGCATTGATGCACTTGATGCGCTTGAGTACAGGGCTGCCTGGAAGTACATTAGGGACAAGTAAGCCATTAGAAAACCGAAATAATAATTTACGGTATGATATATGTGACTTTTATAATAAATAAATATTACTATCACTTCAATCATTTGGCTAAGCTAGCGAACACTAGTAGCCTAACATTAGTTAATATAAACATGAGTGGAATATTGTTAGTCACAAACAAGTGTTTATACATCTAAGTACATCTAACTCTATATCGAAGTAGTTTGCTCTGTTTTATGATTTGTCTAGCTAGTATATGTTGGCCAGTAACAGGAGCGGCATTTAGCCGGCTAAGTTACAGCTGTTATTAGCTAGAGCTAGCTAGATGGCTAACCTTACTTCAGTTTGATTCGGCTGTCTGTGTCTAGTATCACGCAAAGGGGGTTAATGTTACAATCATAATTCCAATCCAGTTATACATATAGTGCAAATAAGAATATAAAAATCAAGGCCCCACAGCGAAGCTTCAATTAGCTAGTTAGCTAAGTAGCTAACTTGCCAAGCTGGTGACCGTTTTTTCAAATGGGATGAACTGGAGAGGCGGGAAGCGCGAGGGGTTGCTAGCTAGTTAATATGGTGCGCAGTGCACTGTAGCATTCATTCAGAAACTCATGCATCTTCTCTGAAACGAAGGGTTTTACATTCATTCAATTGGGTAATGTGATCTCTGAAATGTGTATTTTAGCTCTGAGCTGATGTTAACTCTGGTGCCCTCCAGCACTCTTCTGTGCTGTCTCCTGTCTCTGAAACACTTATAGAGGGCTGTTGGATGAGTGTATCAAGAAAGCATGTTTTAAAAAAGTCAAATTATAATTTTTTGCCTGTTCCATGGGGAGGTAAAGCAGATATTATTATTATGGGCCAAAACAGTATCTTTTCCCACAATCAGTGTCGTCCCACAATTGTATGTATGAAAGCTGCTATATAAATAAAGTGTATTATTATTATTATTATTATTATTATTATAAAACAGGCCACGTTCGCTCGTTTGCTGTTATTTCGATGTTTTAGATGAAGTCGCTATTTTCTAATCTGACGTAATACGGATCGAAAATAAAAATGTGAATGCACGTTGACTTACTCTGACAGACGTTTTCAGTTACTCTAGGGCGCCATCACGCAAGCTATATGCATTGATGCACTTGATGCGCTTGAGTACAGGGCTGCCTGGAAGTACATTAGGGACAAGTAAGCCATTAGAAAACCGAAATAATAATTTACGGTATGATATATGTGACTTTTATAATAAATAAATATTACTATCACTTCAATCATTTGGCTAAGCTAGCGAACACTAGTAGCCTAACATTAGTTAATATAAACATGAGTGGAATATTGTTAGTCACAAACAAGTGTTTATACATCTAAGTACATCTAACTCTATATCGAAGTAGTTTGCTCTGTTTTATGATTTGTCTAGCTAGTATATGTTGGCCAGTAACAGGAGCGGCATTTAGCCGGCTAAGTTACAGCTGTTATTAGCTAGAGCTAGCTAGATGGCTAACCTTACTTCAGTTTGATTCGGCTGTCTGTGTCTAGTATCACGCAAAGGGGGTTAATGTTACAATCATAATTCCAATCCAGTTATACATATAGTGCAAATAAGAATATAAAAATCAAGGCCCCACAGCGAAGCTTCAATTAGCTAGTTAGCTAAGTAGCTAACTTGCCAAGCTGGTGACCGTTTTTTCAAATGGGATGAACTGGAGAGGCGGGAAGCGCGAGGGGTTGCTAGCTAGTTAATATGGTGCGCAGTGCACTGTAGCATTCATTCAGAAACTCATGCATCTTCTCTGAAACGAAGGGTTTTACATTCATTCAATTGGGTAATGTGATCTCTGAAATGTGTATTTTAGCTCTGAGCTGATGTTAACTCTGGTGCCCTCCAGCACTCTTCTGTGCTGTCTCCTGTCTCTGAAACACTTATAGAGGGCTGTTGGATGAGTGTATCAAGAAAGCATGTTTTAAAAAAGTCAAATTATAATTTTTTGCCTGTTCCATGGGGAGGTAAAGCAGATATAGATGCTCCCTATTAAAGTTTTTTCACTTTGGCGCTAATCTCAGTGTGTGCGCAATTTTCAAAACCGTTGTGCATCCATGTCTTTGAAGCAATCTTGCACTGCCAAACTCATTGGGAGGAACATTTGTTTAGCTCGCCCACACACACAATATCTATAGCTTCAATATGGTTCTTTTTGTGGTTCTAAATAAAGGGAATAGTGGGAACAGTTACAATTACAACACATTTGTTTCATATTTGTTTTGCTAACAAGCTTTTTTTTGGATACAGAGTCTTCTTACACAGTTAGCACAAGAGCACTGTATGTAGACAACCTGTAAATGTTTGACAAACAATGCAAAAAAATAAAAAATTCTCAGTCAGGCTTAACCACCAAAAAACAGTACATTTCTACAGCTCAATTGGCAAATAACTGACTGAAAGGGTGCAGCTATTATAATGCCACTGGTTTAGTGTTTTTTAGATCATTGTTCTATGATTGACAAAAAAATCTTGTTGGAAGAAAGCTAGTGCTGGTGTTTTGATTGAATGATTTTGCAGTGTTTTGGTACTTTTGGTCCATTGTGTGGATGAAATGAACTATTGTGCCAAGCTGCTAAATCCTCAACTGCAGTGAAAGGCACAGTCCCCGTCCCCCCCAACCTCTAAGGCGAGGAGCAAGGCCACCTCTCTGAGTGGTACCCCACTTGCTTCTGCCATTCCACTGACCACTTCCTCATCCTCTCACTGCTTTAAGACAAAAATCTCACCTATTTTACCTTTAAACAATTGTCTGTGCCAGCTAAAGCTGAGCTTTGGACTTAAGTATGTTTTATCTGCGATGCCTGTCTTCATTTTTCAATGTTTTATATGAATTGTGAATGAAATGATTTTACACTGTGAATGTGCACACAACTAGGCCCAATGCCATGTGTCCTTCCCTGTTTCCGTAACAATGGATGATGTAACTTGTCGTTTGTTGTCGTTGTCGCCTGTTATGTGCATGTAATATTGTTCAGTTATCTTTCTAACTTCATGCCCTATATTATAAAAACTAGTGGGGACTAACGATGAAAGGGGCTGTAATTCCTACACGGTTTACCCAATATGGATGTAAAAACCATCAAATTAAAGCTGAAAGTCTGCACATTAATCAAGGTTGTTGGTTGTTTTATTTGAACTGTTTTTTTTTGCTGTAGTACAGTGAACACAACGAAAAGTATGTTTCTGTCCAAAGGTCTGTCCGAAAGTATGTTACTGTTGAGGTCTTTGGTCTTTGTGTGTGTGTGTGCATGCCCCTGTGTGTGTGTGTGTTACTGAGCAACAACAACACAAGGCGTTGCCCGTCAACACAGTTATATTGCCATCTAAAAAGAAAGGATTGTCTTTTTAGCATGGATGGATACTATAATCATCAGGACAGATTACCTGCCGGATAGTCCAGTAAAAAGTGGTCTGTCTGTTAAAACTCCTGTCGAGACCAAGCTCTATGACTGGATAATGTTTGGAAATTATCGCCCACCACAACGAGAGCAAAAATGTAGGTCTCCCGTATCGCTTGTTTAAGATGCCGTTTTTAATCAGTTTTATTCCAACCCAAATGAATACAATGTGCTATGTTGGCTACGGCGGACAGTGGCGCTTACATTGATGTTACCATTAGGTAAAGTAACATGAACGAAGATGGACACTGCCTGTTTTTTATTTTTATTTTTTTTTTATTTTCCATTCATACACACGCTCACACACTGACGGCGACCGGCTGCCATGCAAGGTGCCGACCAGCCCACCAGGAGCAACTGGGGGTTAGGTGTCTTGTTCAGGGACACTTCAGCTGGGGGATCGAACCAGCTACCCTCCGACTGCCGGACAACTGCTCTTACTGCCTGAGCCATGTCACTCCCTGTAGCTCAACTGGTAGTGCATGGCACCCACTGGTGATGGAATCAATTCCCACTGGTGCCAGCCGTCCTGAAAAATGTATGAGCTCATGGTATTGTAAGGTGCTTTGAATAAAAGTATTCATCAAATAGCATTCAAATGCAATGCTGGAGTGTGAGCTATTGATAGTGATCAGACTTTTAGTTTTCATCCCCCCGTATCCAGCATCACCACCAGCCGCCACTGTTTGTTAAGAACATATGTCACAAAGACAGTTTACAGAAGCAGGAAAGAAGAAGCCAACATGGTCATGTTTGTTTTATTATTTGTTTTATTATTTAACAAACAATATTTTCATGAAACACTCAGTGGGGGAAAGAATGGACCCTCATAAAACAGTAGGCCTGAGGCATTGTGAGTGTTCATTTTGGGGGTGTCTAAGAGGATCCTGGGGTTGGTTTTCATTGTCTCCAGAGAAGGCGTTCTCATCTTTGGGCGGTGGCTGGGCGGAGCGTCTTCTCTGATTGGCCAATCTGCGCCAGCGGATATAGACATAGGCCGGGTGAATGAATGTGGCCAGGCACAGGATGCACAGGGCTATGTTTATCTGCAGAGGGAGTAAGAGAAGAGACTGGAACACTCATTTGCATGTATTTGTCAAAGGAATTTTCCAGGAAACTTGTGGTTTAGATAGATTAAAATGATTTTTTTCAATTGGTACAACCTGTTAATACTTTTAATAAGGCAATTACTATTATGGGTATTACCGGTATTTGTCATTTTTTGTCATTAAACAAATGAAATAATATTAGAAAACTAATTAGCCTTGGTCAAGCAAGTCAAGTCAAGTTTTAAAAAATTTATTTTTTAAAAGTTATGTTTAACCTTATTTTAGTCAAAGAATGAAGATAGTGGACACACAACAAAGGAGTTTAGGATTGGTTATGTAGAATATAAAAATTTTGCACCTTACAGTTAGTTATTTCCTACCTTCTGGGGCATTAAACCCTTCAAACAATAAGGGTTAAGAATTAGAGGTAATTTAGGCCAATAATGAGAGTAATCTTAAATTAGGATTTCTCTGAACAGATAATTAAAAGGGCAACAAAAAGACAGATTTAAGAAATTCCAAAGCTCCGAAAGAAAATATAAATTAAAAGTGAAAGTAACTCTCTATTTGTTATTTGTTTTTATTTTTTATTGCTTTAATATGGGTGCTTAAGTGAAGATCTGAATCAATTTTCACATCCAAGATTTCTGTCTTTCTGAGTGACTTTTAGCCTTTCGAGCCCTGGACTGAAAGAGAACACAAACTTCAAGTCTTGCTTATTTGGTGCCAAATAAAATGATCTCTGCTTTGTCTTTGTTTAAATGAAGAACATGTTGGAACAGCCAATTGTTTATTTGTTCTCTGCATTGACACATTGAGTCTATGGGACCATAGTCATTTGGAGAGATATCCAAGTAAATTTGAGTGTCATCTGCATAGCTACTGCATGGTAAGCAAATTTGTTGTCTCACATGATTTGGCCTCATGGGACCATATAGAGATTGAATAACAGAGGCCCAATAATTGAGCCTTGGCGGATTCTATATGTCATGGCTTTTTCGCTCGGATGCATAATCAGTATCAAATAATAATCAGCTACACTAAGATCCAGTAAAATTATTTATTACTTTTATAAGTACTATGGTGGGATTGGACACCTGACTGAAATTGATCAAACTAGCTATTTAAGGTTAAGAAGTTACTAAATTTATTATAAACAGCTTTTTCAATAATCTTACTTATGAATGGGAGATTTGAAATGGGTATGTAATTGCTTAGTATGGGAGTGTCCAGTTTGCTCTTTTTTAAGAGGGGCCACAGTCTTTAATGCCAGATGTAAGGAGAGCAGGCAGCCTAACCCCCTTATGGAGGAAAGCAGAATGGATGTACATAGAAATGGGATCACAGCACAGAAAGTTCCAGGACAGGGAATCAAACTGACTGCGACCAGGTCTGCCTAACGTGTCACAATTACATTTGCTAATTCCAATGGAAAATATTCTCAACTGAATGGTACAAATAGCATCAATGGCCGCCAAGTGAAGAGTGATTCATGTTATGATTCTCCTGTGAGTGGATGTTGGGTGTGTAGGTGCGGAGCATAGTGGTGCAGTGCTCACGTATAAGGGGTCTCCATCCAACACCTCTTTCACCAGGATGATGCAGGGGAATTGCAGGAGCAACACCGCAGACAATACAGCGTTAACCACACCGATCAGCTTACCAAAGTGACAGACTGGAAAACTGTAGAGACAAGAGGAGAGTAAGATTAGAAGAAGGCAGATGGATAGAGGACAGTTGCATGATAGGATAGGGGTAAAATGGGAAAGAAGAGGGGTAAAATGGAGGAGGATGAGAGAGAATGCAGGAGACATGGCGGCACTGCTACTCATAATAATCATGACAATCAGAAACAGCAGTTATTCTGAGATTGGCCCCAGGCTGGGATCACAGTCATGATAAACAGTTCTGGAATGTGTGCCTCTGGATATATCCCTCTAGACTGGCGAATGAGAGAATCTGAATTTAGTCACAACATGGTCACTCACGCAATGCTGATGAAGGCTGCATTCCCTCCAAACGAGAAGGCACGGTTGACCACTTGCAGGACGAAAGTCAGGTACTGCAGCGGGAGCACAGGTATGGTGGCGCAGATGGAGAATAAGAGGCACTGCAGGGCAGTGGCAGTGAGGAAGAGAGAGAGCACCACAGAGCGCAGGTTACCCTCCTCCTCCGTCTCTCCTGTGGCAGAGGCAAGAGCTGGGTTAGCAGAGTTAGAGGCAGCCACTAAACACTGAACCTGCGACAATCTTTTCATGAGCATAAAAGCTTCCTCTTTCTAAAAGCTTTCATTTTTTATTTGCATTTTCTATTACCATACACTGCTGCAAACAAGTTCATTGCTATACCACGTACTTTTTTGTGGTTTAACCTTCTCTATATTTTGTTTTGAGGAAAAAAAACTGGTCAACACTAAAAGTGTGTTGACAATATGTACTGTACGTGGTTCTATGCACTGAAAGCAGCACATGACAGTGGGGGAATGTTGCTGTGAATAATCATCTGTGCTTAATTAGTGCTTAATCACATCACCATGCAGGTCTGCCAGGTCTATAATTAGCTAGTACCAGACACGATTTCCATGTCTCGTGGCACTGCTGTTTTTGCATGCCCTGCGGCAGCACACCTGTGGGCAGGTAACACAGGTACCTGCCTTCGGCCCGTAGCTTGCCCTTGTATCTGTCAATGATCAGGCCATTCAAGGCGGCGCACAGTATCCCACATAACTGTGTGTAGGCGAAGGCGTTGGTGTAGTGACTCACTGAGACAGAGGGAGAGCAGAGCAGAGGATTAGCATACAGCAGCACACCATAGCATGGCCTCACACACTACTACAGCTCCTCAGCCTGCCTCTCTTCTGCTCTGTGAGTGTGTGTATGAGTGGGTGAATGAGAAGCATCTATTGGACAAAGGCGCTATATAAATG
Organism: Conger conger; assembly: GCF_963514075.1. Taxonomy (NCBI): domain Eukaryota; kingdom Metazoa; phylum Chordata; class Actinopteri; order Anguilliformes; family Congridae; genus Conger; species Conger conger. The sequence goes on from NC_083773.1 coordinate 7,521,486, forward strand.
CCAACCATTTACCATTTACCATCTTTGTCTCACACTGAAAAGCACAAAAAAATGGTATCTATCAGCATCCAGTGCTGCAAAATCCATCCTCAGGCCAGGAAAGCACAGACGACCATGTGTCCTAATTTGTGTTGTCAATTGCTGCTTCTAAACGCAATGCAGTTAAGTCTGTTGGGCTTGCGCAGATGTGATTCAAAGAGACTCATCCAGCATCCAAGACAGTTTGGAAGTCAGGATTTTCAGGATTGCTCACTGTTTAGGAAGACATGTTACCGGGGCAAAAGAGTCTTAAACCCAAACCTGCTCAACCCCAGGTTAAGGGTAATCTGTGGTTTGCAGGATAACATGCACATAGCCTATAACAATGGTCTCCAACTGTCAGGCTTCAGAACAATGGACACAGTCGCTCACATAATGTCCAATAAAATACTTTATTGGGCAGGTTAAACAGGCCAAGGTCGATAGCTGGCAAACAGGAACACAGCAGGCAAAGAAGTTTGTGGTCAGTAATCCAAGCAAGGGTTTGTCAACGGGGCAAGCAGACAAAGCACAGGCAATCGAACGAAGTCTAAAAGCACAAACCAGGAATCCAAACAAAGACCAATGACAGCAGGTCGTACACGAACAGAAGGAGAATCCAAAAGGTGGTAGTCAAGGAAAACAGAACAGGTCAGAACACAGGTCAATCAGACAGAAATCACTGGAGAGAATGGCAGGAGCACATTCCAATCTGGCACTGAACGAACAAAATAGACAGGTTTAAATACAACAAGGGGAAACGAGAATCAGGTGTGCACGATAATCAGTAAGTGAGACACAGGTGAAATGAATGAACAGAAAACCGAACTACAGTGGTCACAAAGGGAAATAAAAGGCAAAACTCTGGGGACTTGTAGAGAGAATACTGATACCAAAAACACAAATCATGACATCTAACCTTGCTAGCCTATTGGGAAGCTACTGGGTTTTTGTTTTCACCTTGTTGAGACCCAGGTATCTGGTGAGTTAACTGTGTGATCAACTGCTATAATTGATTAATTAATCACACGTTTTAAGTTAAATGTTTGCATTTGCTGAAAGCCTCAAAAGACAGGAAATTAAACTGATCAGTCCTCACACTAACATCAGCCTGCTCCCCATCAAGGTATCAGCATCTTTGACAACATGCTTTTGCGGTGGGTGGGACTTCAACACTATAATTTTCACATAGTAACAATTCTTCTCAATTTGTTGGGGACCAAATAAAGACGGAACAGTTTCACTCTCCTCCCTACTATGACATTGCACCCATTAAGTAGCTTGCCAATGACCCTTGATGTATGCTTTTGTAGATCTCTGTCGCGTTCCAGTGTCATCTTCCAGTTTGTGAATCTGATCTTTTCAACTTAGAAAGCCCGGATATGCAGATTCTTTCCAGTTTCTTTCTATACAAAATCTGAAGAATGCGCCATCCTCGCCCCATGCCCTGTTGCTCTGATGCTGGACTATTGCGATTGTTTTCCCACAGGACTCCCTGATTGTGCCACTAAACCACTGCAAATAATACAGCATGCTGTTGCCCAACGTTCCAAAGCGTGCTCATGATGGAAAAAGAAGACACACAAACATGTGACGTGTTGACTGAGTGCCTATACATCTGAGCAGCAGACAACCTGAGGATTACCTTGGGCTGTGTCTCCGTGAGCCAGCAGGGTCAGCATGGGGTTCAGGGTGCCAATGAACAGGAGGTGCCGCAGAGCCGTGACTGACACCCACACCAGGTGCCACAGAAACAACCAACTGAGCACACACTGCTTAAAACTGTCTACAGGGAGAGGGTGAAGAGAGAGATCGAGAAGGACAGAGGGGCAGATACAGATTTTAAAATGAATAACATCCCATGAGGACAAAACCTACAAATATCTAGTAAGATTCTTAAGGTTCAAATATTAACTTCTTCCATGTTTCTTTTTGGATTTTACTTAAAAGTCTTGTCACTCATGTCATGACAGTGGGCTTCAGAATTAATGGCACCTTAAACTTAAAAAAAGCTTATTGACTTAAGCTTTATTTTCTGACCTGTGAGGTAGTGTGCTTTATTTTTTAGTGTGCTCTATCACTGTAACACTGCATGACAGAGCCGTACCTGTCTGTGGGGTCTGCTGGGGGTTTCCTAGTTCAGATGTTGCATTCTCTATCCCTTCCTCTCCCTGCACAGGCTCTGTGTTGTCTCTCTGTGCTTTGTTTGTGAGACAACAGCGGTTGCACTTGATCTGACTACAGTTCATCCTATAACAGAAACCAGGATTTAATACCTTTGTGAAATCTGAATATATTCTGAATAAATTAAGTCCAAGCAGAGATGATGCAAGGGGACAGGCTTGGTGCTACAGCTGAATCAGCAGTGGCAGGAGGGAGGTGCACAGCTGAATCAGCAGTGGCAGGAGGGAGGTGCTACAGCTGAATCAGCAGTGGCAGGAGGGAGGTGCACAGCTGAATCAGCAGTGGCAGGAGGGAGGTGCACAGCTGGTCTTGGGCTGGAGCTCCGGGGCCTGGAGAGGGTGCTCAGGAAAAGTTGGGCGAGAGCTCCAGGTGTCCAGAGTGGGGAGAAGAGGAAAGTAACATTGTTTGGGGGTTCAGATGGTAATTGGTCAATCACAGCAGGAGAAAGAGAGGTGTCTGCATGCGATAAGGTAAACCCTGGCAGAATAAGGCTATAGCAGCATAGCTAAGGGAAACAGAAGCAGTGGCCAGCACAGCCATGAGTGCAGGCTTGATGAGGGCAGTTACCACCAGACCATGTTTGGTTAAGCTTAACACAGCAGTATCAATAATGATCCAGTGACAGCACTGACTACTGTCCACCAGAGACTCGATAGCTTTTGCCCACCACCCACTCCTACCCATCATTACATTAATGTAACTTTAAATAAGGTGATAGTGTCTGCACCCCGAACATGAACAGGCAATTTGTTCCATAGGAGAGGAGCATGATAAGAAAAGGCTCTGCCGCCTACGGTACTTTTAGCCATTCCAGGAATAACAAGAAGGCCTGCACCATCCGAACGGAGCATTCGTGAGAGAGTATAAGGAATAAAGTAAATCATTTAAATATAGAGGGACAAGCCCATGTAAGTCCTTAAAGGTCAGAAGTAGAATCTTATAATCTAATCGGAATTTAACAGGCAACCAGTGAAGTAAAGCTAACACTGGGCTGATGTGCTCAAATCTCCTTGTTCTAGTAAAAATACAAGCTGCTGCATTTTCCCTTTCAGAAAGGAATTTGAACATCCAGAAAAAAGAGCATTGCAGTCATCTAATCTTGAGGTAACAAAAGCATAGACTAGCTTTACTGCATTATGTAAGTGACAGTACTGAATTTTAGAAATATTCCTCAAGTGATAAAAAGCAACCGGAGAGATGTTTTTATGTGCATCAAATGGAAGTTCTGGATCAAAAGTAACACCAAGATCTTTGATGGCAGCATTTGAAGTGATGGAAATTCCATCAATATTAGGCATATCTTTACATAATTTGCATCTCAGGCCCCACTACCATTATCTCTGTCATATCAGAGTTTATCAAAAGGTCAAGTTGTGGGTCAACCATTGCTTTATATCTTTACCACAAGCCTCCATTTTTGACAGCTGGACAACTTCCTCAGGCTTGACTGACAAATACAACTGGGTGTCGTCTGCATAGCAGTGGAAGTTAATGCCATGTTTGCGAATAACTTGTGCCAGGCAAAGCATTTAGAGAGAGAAGAGCAAGGGCCCAAGCACAGATCCTTGTGGTACTCCATATCTAACCATAGACTGATAAGAGGAGTAATTTTTAAAATGCAAAAATTCATATCGGTCTGATAGGTATGATCTAAACCAAGAGAGAGCCTGTCCACGGCATATAAGATTTTCAATCTTCAATTCTATTTGACAGGATGAGGTGATCAACTGTGTCGAATGCTGCACTTAAATCGAGAAGCACGAGTACAGAGATGTAGCCACTGTCGGAAGCGAGGAGTAGGTCATTGAGTACTTTGACCAGGGTTGATGGTTCATACCCATAAGTGTAGCCCTCAGGGAGGGGGTAGGGGATGTGCATCTTTGGCATGAGGATGAAGGTTCTCATGAGGTGGATTATGCTGCATGCCGACAAGAAGAAAAAAGAGTGGTGCAGAGACATCCCTCTTTCAGATGCCACCTGTAGCAAAAGATGGATACATCTTTTAGAAATGACCATAACCAAGCCATAAAGCTGTAATTTAGCAATTTAATGTATAGGTAGTACAGCATGTGGCACACCAAGATGGCAAATCAGGTGCTACACTCAATCCATTCTTTGTCTTAATATTGGATATCATACTTGTCACAAAAAGGTTGAAGAACAACACACTTCCTGGATGCCACTTGATAGGCATTAGCAGACCGGTTAGGTATACTTGATGTATATACTTTGGAAGGAAAGTCACTCCATTTTTCTCCACTTATGATCTCTTTTCACTGGCTATACTCACTCACTGAGCACTTTATTTGGTGGACCTGTACACCAGCTTGTTAATGTAAATATTTAATCAGCCAATCATGTGGCAGCAACCAAATGCATAAAAGTATGCAGACATGGTCAAGAGGTTCAGCTGATTTTTAGACCAATTGTCAGATTGGGGGAAAAATGTGATCTAAGTAATTTTGACCTTGGAATGATTGTTGGTGCCAGACAGGGTGGTTTGAATATCTCAGAAACTGCTGATCTCCTGGGAATTTGCATGCATAGCAGTCTCAAGAGTTTGCAGAGAATTGTGCAAAAAACATCCAGTGAGCAGCAGTTAACTAAGAAAGTGCTCACCAAGTGTATATCAGGTTACATGAAATGACTCTTAGGCATCTGGCACACCACCCCCCCTTCCTTAAATAACTAATCATCCAGCACCCACAACCCAAATGTCCAATGTTCTTTTTCTTGGTTCCAATGGTTTCTTAAAAACACATGAAACAATTTCTCACCATTTAGTTCACCATAGCAATGTAAATTTAACAGCTAGAATAGCCTAACTTATTAATATCGGCTGCATTACACACAACATATATTACATTTAAAACATGTAAATAAGATAAATATGAATTTGGCACCTACAGTCTACAATCACATGTAAAAATTGATTATATTTATTTTGGCAGCTGGCCCAGTGGAAATGTCAGTCAAGTAGAACACTGATGGAAAAATCCATAATGTCCAGCTCTGGGCCCTGTTTCACAGAGCAGGATTACTTGACTGGAGAACTGCACTGACTAACTCCACTTAACTCGAGGGAACAGTTTCCCCTGAGCCTTGTATTCCTCTTAAAGCATCTTCTCTTGAAATTAGGAGTAGAAAAAGCTTTTATCAGGATATACACCCAGTGAGCACTTTATTAGGTATTTATTAGACTTATTTTTTTAGACTTCTACTGCTGTAGCCTATCCATGTTATGTTAGTTATGATGCGTTGTGTGTTCAGAGATGCTCTTCAGAATTCCACTGTAATGTGTAGTTATTTGCGTTACTGTCACCTTCGTGTCAACTTTGACCAGTCTGGCCATTTACCTCTGACGTCTCTTATTAACAAGGCGTTTCTGTCTGCAGAACTGCTGTTCACTGGATTATTATTTTTTTTTTTTGCACCATTCTTTGCAAACTCTAGAGACTAATGTGTGTGAAAATCCCAGGAGATCAGCAGTTTCTGAGATACTCAAAACACCCTGTGTGCCACCAACAATCATTCATTGGTCAAAGTCCCATTCTGATGGTTGATGTGAACATTACCTGAAGCTCCTGACTCGTAAAGTAGGTGTCATAAAGTACAAATGTTCCTAATAAAGTGCTCGGTGAGTGTATATAGCATTATTGTCCAAATTTAAAATTGAAAAAGTTTTAAACTGAATTTGACATTGAGATATACCTACAAATCATGAAAGCCAAGACATTAATGTGGTCACTACTTGTGACTAGTGGGTTACAAATGGCTGCACAGTCTCAGAAGCAGAACTCCAGTTTAAAAACAATAAAACTATATTTTTACTTCAGGTAATTCAGACATACAGATCATGAAAGCAAAGACTTTTCTTGAGTAAAATCAGATGAAACCAAATACATTAGCTTGTAGCTGTGACAGCAGATGACACGACTGTGTGTCTGCATGGTGACTGATAACCGTGACAAGCTGGATATCCTCGATTCCAAACTCTTTTTGGGTGCTGCTTTGTTGTCATCTTGTGTTTAAAAGCTTAAAATATATTTTACTCAGAATTTTGGCATTGGGACATAATGATTATGAAAGCCAAGATAAAGTTATAAAATAATTTTCAATTCTTGAAAAAAATACATAGTCTTATATAGAAATAGTCTTGTTGTGCTATATAGCGTTAGTTTGGGCTGACAGACGAGAAGACAGTGCCCCCTCCAACTACTTTAAAATGAGTAATTAGGCACACATTTAGCTAATTCTTACTCTTATATACTATTTAACGAGCATAACTGTGTTAAAAATATGACTGTAAACCCTTAAATTAATAGATAAAAGGCATGAGTTTGCCTGAAAAAGCCTCTGGGGAAATTAAGAAATGTAGCGCACTCGACTTCATATGGTTTTCCGCATCTTCAGTTCAGGGGCACGATGTTGCCCCGCTTCGATGGGATGTGACACCTTTCTTGCAAAGTGTGAGTGATTTCTAACACTTCAAATCAAATTTGACTCTATTAGCACTGTCAAAAGTGTTATTTGCACACCTTTTTGGTGAGACCCACATGTACACTACTTAACTGCTTTTACCTTGATGATGAGGAAGGTGATGGCAGAGGAGCTGTAGGCTCCGGTAAACAAGGTGATGACGGTGGAATGATGGATGTCAAAGAGATTCCCCACCTGGAAGAGAAAGTACAATCACAACTCTGAACAGATAGTGCCAGGCATTACATCATGAGCATTTCTCAAAGCAGCAATCTCGTGTTTGCCGTGTTATTGAATATAATTGAACAGTGAGAATGAGGACACACCTGCATATTTGTGAGCAATAACATGCTGCTTCCAAATGCGATGCAGGCCAGACCCGGAAACAGTATATTGGATATCTCTGCAGGAGAAAGGGGGGGAGATAAAGAGATAGGGAAACTGAGAAAGGGTTACTCAAGGCTAAGCATACACTGACACAGAAGCCTACATGGAAAACTGCCACTGTGTCAGGGTAAGTGTCAGTTAAAGGCCCAGAACACTTTACCTGGATGTGAAAAAGGAATCAGCAAGGTACCAGTGGTGTACAGTATTCTGGGAAAAGAAAAAAACAAAACACACAAATGAGTTTAATCATTGTATGTAAAAGGATGTAAGGATTTGCTTTGGAGAAGTTTACCTACATAAGGACTTCATGGGGCTCATGGTTGTTTGGATGTTTGGTGGATGGTTGACTGTGTTTGGTGTATTTTCTTTTGCATAACCTTTGGTGAATAAAAACATAATTTTTTGGTGCAAACTTGTGTGTGTTGGTTGGCTTTGTTATGTTTACCATGGCTGTTTTGCAGCCACAACAAACAAATTGTTCACTGATCAGGTAGTTTTACTGAGTTGAGATACTCTCTGGAGTAGACAAAGTAAACAACAACCCTCAAATGTCAGGTTTTGTGTTTTTCACTGTGTTGTATTTTGTCTAAGTGTTTTAATACCCTCTGTGCACACCGCAGTCACCCTGCCAGCTCATTCATTCATCGTTATTCGTTTCAGCTGCATTTTCACTTCCTGATTGTTTCCCCACACCTGATTGCCGTTTCCTCTTGTTACCTGTATTATAAAAACCCCTCATTTTGTACGTCTCGTCGCCTGATTGTTATGTGTCTTTATTGTACTCTTCAGCGGTTTTATCTGATAGATTTCTGTTACGACCCGTCTTGCCTCCGACTTCCGCATTTTGCTTTTCCCATCGGTCTAGTTTGGAACTGCTGTTTATCGACCCATTTTGGCTTTTCGACTTTTGTTTTTGGATTCTGTTTTTGTTTTTGGATTATCCTCACTGTTCCTGTTTGCTGGTGCATTGACCCATTGCTTGGACACTGTACTACAAAACTGCCTTATCCCTGCTGATTCTGTTTGCTGGATCTCGACCTCTGCCTGTCTGACCTGCTTTATTTATAATAAAGACTGCTATAAAATCTATGCCTGGTGTTCTACAAGCCTGATATCAATGAGCTAAATGGCCTGTGAGTGTCATGAGGTATTCTAATATTGTTACTCTTAAGTTGTAGGCCTATTCCAGCTAGTTCTGTGAGCAACAGTGCCAGACATGCACATTTACATTTGCTTGAAGGTATTGCAATTTGCTCAGTTGTAGGACCTATTTTTATCTGCTTGCTTACAGACCTTTCATCACCTTTGTACACCATTTAATTCAAGCACATAAGATCTTCATTTGCTCTTGAGCGCAACACAATTATTTTTGTCCAGAATGCCACCTGAGGTCCAGCTCCTTTAGCTCAATCGCATATTGTCTTACATGTAGTGTTCTTTATACCACAACAACGTCTGAAAACTCACATTGCCAGCAGTCTGGATGCCATGGTACCGAAGCGGTCAAAGAAGAATCCATTGAGAAGACTGAGGTTCTGTAAGATGACGGTGATGGTGAAAACTAGGGAGAAGAGCTTGTTCTGTTTGCTACAGTCTGGGGCAAGTGGAGGGAAGAGAGGTGTTCACACCATAAGCCTTTTAAAAAACGTCCTTTTCAATTTCTGTGCACTGCATCATCTTCTGCATTTGCTGTTATCATGCATTTGTATTAGCCTACTTTTAATATACTGTATTACCTACAATTTACCTGTCATTTATTTTAACATGATTTAAAAAAATTGATATATATATTTTTTCAATAAATATTTCCTTAATTCTTAATTAAAACTTCTTAACATTATATTACATTTCTTAAATATATAAAGCGTTTCAAATAATTACTTATACTATCTCACAAATTGAAATTGAAAATGTAGTCTCATTAGGTCGGTACTCATTCGCCTGCTTTCTAGTGCTAAGACATATACAAAACGGTGAAATAGGTTTTTATTGTTCTTCTCATCAAAGATTCTTTGCTCTCAAGTGCAGGAGTAAACAGTCATACTCACCCATGTACTGTGTGCCATTGGGTCCTGTGGCATTCTCACACTGGTCGCTGAAGTACCCACTAGCTTTCAGGATAAACACAAGGGAGGGCCACCCAAGAACAACCCCAGTAAAAAACTGGCTCTCCACCAGCCCTGTGGCCAGGGTAAGCCAGCAGCGCAGCCTCACTCCACGTAGAAGCCACAGCATCTTCAGCCTCTCTCTCCCTCTATTTTTCAGTACTCTACCTCTCCCTCTATTCTCAGTCCTTAACCTCTGACTTATTTCTGTCCTTTACCTTTTTACTCCTCCACTGAAAGATAAAAGAGAAAAAAAGACTAAAATATTACAAGAAATGGCAAAACCATTGAAGTGTGGAAGCTGAACATTTACAGAGACAATATTGCCCGCTCATGTGACTACAGTTCTCAGTAATGGGTATTTCATTGCAGTTGTAATGAATATAAAATAATTCACCAGACAGAGAAAATTAGTGTTAAGTTAATAGACTCCAAGTATATAGTATTTAGTCAAAGTGGCTATCACCACTTAAAACATAGTATTCATACAGTATAGTATCAATCCTGATTAAATAATTATGAAGTTACTCACTAAACAAACCAAAAGGTTCTATGGCCACAACCTGGTGTAATACGGTCACCACAAGACATACCTGTATGCTCTCTACATCTGTGCCCAGTTATTATTTCATTTGTCCCATGGCCTTATATAGCCCTGTATTCTCCTGTCCTCCTCCTTCTCCCTTCACTTATTTGTTTACTCATTTGTTTCACCTTTAAACCTTAAAACAGGTTCTTATCACACCAGAAATGCAATGACCAAAATCTAAAGTATGTACTGAAAATGTTTTGCTGGAACATGCTGGTGGGTATACAATGTTCTTATTAATATACTGCCACATGACACAGTAGGATGGTGCAGAGCACATAGGCTTACATTCTGAGCGGTTATCTCCCTTTTGTAAAAGAAGGGACACTTTGGGCTGTTTAAGAACTGGTGACCTATAAATCTCCTAACTACAGATTATAAAATATCAAAATGTCTCTCCAAGTGTGTTAAAGGCCCAATTTTGAATGCTAATAGATTGCAAAAAGCAAAAATACAAAGCTTTTATATCATAATCCTAATAAAGATAACAGTGAAGCTCTTCATAAAAAGCACTTTTAAAGGATAATTTATATTTAGTGTCAGACTGACAGTACTTCCTTGTTCATCTTCCATCTTCCACATTTCATTTTTCTTTGTTTTATATTACATATATTTTGGAGTCCTTGCTCAGCTCATCACCATGGAAAAGAACTCACTCCTCAGGCAAGATATCAAAAGAATAGTTGGTAACACTTTGACACTTTGACACCTGTCATGAAGTGTCATGTCCATTCATAAACTATGACATACAATTGTGATGACACAATCCTTAGTTTGTGTGATGACATTTGTTATGTTAAGTTCATCTTGCGATGACTCGAGTAGATTGCACACATACTGCGGTTCAAGCCATTTTGATACATATGATGCATGTAAGAATGCGTCTTTCAGTCCCATCCAAAAGTATTTGAACCGCAAAGCCAAATCCTTTGTTTTTGCTGTACACTGAATACATTTGAGCAAATCCATCAAAAGGAGAACATAGAGGCCTCTTGTATTTTCCATGTGGCTCCCACACATAAATGCCACTTAAACGCCATCACAAACAATGGAATTGGCCATATATTTCTAAGGTCCTTAGCAACACACAGACTGGCCTTCAGTGTGAAGTTTTCTTTGAGATTACAGTAAATTGATTACTTTATCATAATTACATCTTTCAAGAGAAAATTTCAATACATTTTTCCAGTACATGGCCCCAAAGATGGCTCTAGTCCACATGTAAGGTCGGTCACAAAAAACAGCATTTATTTATTTAAAAATAATTCTTTTTATTTCATAGCCTTTCATCATGATTTTTTTTGTGTCATTCATAATTCTCTCACTAGAGATTATGAGTAAATTATCCATAGCAAGCAAAACCCCAGGTCAACTATTTGAGCTGATAGGGCTGGCATTGAAATATGTAACGTCAGACATGTTTTGTAACGTGAGTCACGCAATTTATTTGAAGTTATTAAAAGTGGAGTTTCTGTTATTAATTGCAATGGATTTGTGTCCTCAGTGTCCGATGTCTGATGGTAATGGCTGCAGTGGCTGTAAGATGAAAATGAATGTTTGGAATTATATAATTGTTTGCAATTTAAGCAATATTACTGGTTCCATGCCATTTAGATCTCTTATACTTAACTCGCTGCAAACAGAGATATGCAAAGTGTCAGCTGCTTATTGTAAGTGGACAAGTAGTAATGTCAGTCACACTATATTTATGTAATTACTGGATCTACTTGCAGTAGTTTGAAGACAAAAAAAGCTGACTGCATTTTTTGCATGTCCATTTGTAACGTCAGTCACGCGACAAACTTCCACCACAGCACAAAGAAGCATTTAGCTAAAGATTAATTGACAATATTTCCATGTCAAACAAGGGCATAGTATGTTAGCTAAATTTTTTGAAACTTAATTATAAATACTATGGCAGTTGGACAATAACCATAGTATTTATTACTATGACAAGAGTTCAGAATTTCAGCTTTTACTTCCTGGTATTTACACCTAGATGTGTTAAACTGCTTGGAACATAGCACCTTCAAAACTATCAGACCACCCAATTTCTAGGTGAGCAAACGTATTGGAACAGAGAGTATTTAAGTAAATTACACTTAATATTTGGTAGTTTATCCCTAGATTGCAATAACTGCATCAAGCCTGCGACACACTGACCTCACCAAACTGTTACATTCTTATTTGTGATGCTTTTCCAGGCTTTTACTGCAGCCTCTTTCAGTTGTTCTTTAGTTCTTCAATCTCAAGTTAAAAAAAAAGGCAGACATCACGTCAGACATGGTGAGATTACAATTCTGAACACTGGGGGCGACATGGCTCAGGCAGTAAGAGCAGTTGTCTGGCAGTCGGAGGGTTGCTGGTTCGATTCCCCGCCCGGGCTGTGTCGAAGTGTCCCTGAGCAAGACACCTAACCCCCATTTGCTCCTGACGAGCTGGTCGATGCCTTGCATGGCAGCCAATCGCCGTTGGTGTGAGTGTGTGTATGAATGGGTGAATGAGAAGCATCAATTGTACAGCGCTTTGGATAAAGGCGCTATATAAATGCCAACCATTTACCATTTACCATGAACACCTCATCATGAGCAATTTGATCCACTGGATGACTGTCCCGCTTACGTGACGTCTGCTCTTCCATTAGAACCTGCCAGTTGGACCCTCTGCCTACCACTCTGGTTAAAGCTGCACTCCCTGCCCTCTCCCCACTGCTTACCCAGATTATAAACTCATCCCTGGTTTCTGGCTCTGTTCCTCCCTCACTAAAATTGGCTGCCATTACCCCAATACCCAAAATATCGGGTGTCGATTATAACAATCTAAACAATTTCCGTCCCATTTCCGACCTGCCATTTGTGTCAAAAGTACTTGAACGTGTTGTGGCAGTCCAACTTCAAACTCACCTGGATTCAAATAACCTCCTTGAACCCTTCTAATCTGGCTTCCGACCAAAACATAGTACAGAGACTGCCCTTGTCAAGATCACAAACGACCTCCTCCGTGCTGCAGACTCTGGACTTCTCACCATCCTCATCCTCCTCGACCTCAGCGCTGCTTTTGACACCATCTCCCACCCACTCCTTCTGGAGCGCCTAGCAACCCTGGGGGTCACCGGTACTGTGCTAGCCTGGCTAACATTCTACCTGACGGGGAGACAACAGTTTGTCAAGCTAAAACACCATAGGTCCAGGTCAGCTGCAGTTACCCACGGTGCCCATCAGGGGTCAGTACTTGGTCCATTATTGTTCAACATTTACCTCCTCCCCCTTGGCCGTATCATGCGTACGACGAGTATTCAGTCACACATCTCACACAATTATGGTGCCATGAACTGGGGGGGCTATTTTTTTTTAAAGTGTTGTAATTTTTATACAGTGAAGCCGAAATATATAAACCTACCCTTAAATAAAAGTGGAAGTCAGCACTTGTGCACTGTTTTTTATTACAATCTAAATCTAAAATTGTGGAATACAGCCAAGTACAAAATATTTTTTTCCAAAACATTATGGAGCTCACTGTAACAGATCTGAAGCTTTCTGATTAAAGTGGGTAGGCAGGTGCTCGATATGTAGGTAGGTAGGTTGCATTGGTGGCAATTAACACTGCAAGGAACAGTGCACCCGTAGGGATAGGTCTGCCAAGCATAAGTAGGAAGTTTGTGTCTGGAAATCAACATAAATATTGTGAACAAAATATCAGTTTAACCTCCAATGAACATATACTGGAAAAAACGTGTCCTTATTTGTAACTGTATAATGATATACTGGTTGTTTTTAAAGAATGATGAATGTACCAGTATAAAATGGTATAAGTATACATAGCATACTGTATACTGGCTACCAAAGTGATCACACTGTGACATCCCAACAGCGTACCCTGCCATTACATTCAATGTGTCAATTTTGTTCGTAAAAACACTTTTTGCAGAGACACTGTACAGAAACAAGAAAGATGAAGCCAAAACCAAGCCAGAACACCCAGTGTGAGTGTTCATTTTGGGGGTGTCTAAGAGGAGCCTGGGACATCCTGGGGTTGGTCTTCATTGTCTCCAGAGAAGGCGTGCTCATCGTTGGGAGATGGGTGGGCAGAGTGTCTTCTCTGATTGGCCAATCTCCGCCAGCGGATATAGACATAGGCCGGGTGAATGAATGGCGCCAGGCACAGGATGCACAGGGCTATGTTTATCTGCAGAGGGAGTAAGAGAAGAGACTGGAACACCGGTGCACATATTTGTCGCAACACATAAACCAGAAATATTTTATGCACAACAGTTCTGGGTAAAATATATATTTCAAATTTTAAACATGTAGAAGCTTTCCCTTAAGCAACCTCCTAAGGGATAGTTCGGGAAGCACATCTAGAAAATTAAACAACTTTAATGAGCTAAGCTCACAGGAAGGTAACATGACGGTAACGCAAATTGTAGCCACGCGGTTGTAGCCACTCCCTTTTTCAGGATGCTTTACAACAGGAAGTGATGAGAGAAGTGATTGAAGTGCAATTCTAGGTTATTATCTACCATTGATCACCTTGTAAAAACCCTCTTTGGTTCCTGCTTGCGATATTGACTGTGAAAAAATTCTGAGCTTTTTTTTTTTTTTACAAGGTCAGTGATATGGACTCAGCCCCACCTAGTGGTCACACTGAAATGCTTAGTCAATTCACTCCTATCGCTTTGAAGGCTTCAGAAAGTATTCAGACCCCTTCACCTTTTTGCACACTTTGTGTTTTAGATTTAATTTTAAATAGAATTGTGCCCAAGAACCTACACTCAATAACCCATAATGATGAAGTGAAAATATGTTTTTAGAAATCTTTGTTTATTAAAAATTGTATTAAAAATCTAAAACTGAAATCTCTTATTTACTTAAGTAAAATGCTTTTTACATTTTTGTCATTTAGCAGACACTTTTAATCCAAAGCGATTTACAAGTGCATAGGTTCCACAAGTTAAAGCATCACATCCATAACTAGTAAAATACACATGAAGTGTTGTTCTAAACATATAGTCATCATAAGTGCAATTCTTTTTTTCCTTTTTTCCTTTTTCTTTTGGGGGGGGGGGGGGTTAGACAAGAGGGATAGGGATATCAGAAAGGGGGCGGGGGAAATCAGGAGGGAGGATTAAGGTACAGTTTGAAAAGGTGTGTTTTTAGTTTGCGTCGAAATAGGGGGAGGGATTCTGCTGTCCTGACAGTGGTAGGCAAGTCATTCCACCACTGAGGAACCAGAACGGAAAACAGGCGTGAACGTGCAGCTCGACCGCCAGGTGCACATAGAGAGGGAACCATAAGGCGACCAGAGCTGGCAGACCGGAGTGGTCTAGCTGGGGAGTAGGGAGTGAGGATTATATGTAAGGTGGGGCAGTCCCCTTAGCAGCCTGAAATGCCAACACTAGGGCCTTGAATTGGATGCGTGTGGCAATAGGAAGCCAGTGGAGGCCAATGAGGAGCGGGATGACATGAGCCGACCTGGGCTGACTGGTGATCAGCATTCTGGACCAGCTGGAGGGGTTTGATGGCACACACTGGGAGACTGGCTAGGAGGGAGTTGCAGTAATCCAGGCGGGAAATGACGAGCGCCTGGACTAGGAGCTGGGTGGCTTTCTTCGTCAGGAGATGACGGATACAGCGTATATTGTAGTATTCAGACCCTTTGCTGTGGCACTCCAAATTCCGGTATATTATCCTTGAGATGTTTGCAGAACTGAACACTTTCTGAAGTCACTGTAAATAAGATTGTGAATCTTATATGTCTCATTTATTGGGACTCTAAGTCTGTTTCTCTGATGGCATAAGCAGAACCTTCAAATTTAACATGTGGGAGGTATCACTGGTGGTAGCCTATTGTTTTAGACAGTCTGGATGTTTAAATATTTCAAAATAACACCAAAAACACAGAATCAAGAGTCCCTCTGACAATGGATATGGGGGTAAGGATAAGGCTGGATAAGGCTGTGTACTTTGATATGAAGTGAAAAGAAATTTGGGAAATGGAATTTGCATGATTCACTTCACAACATAGTTTGCATTTGACATCAATTTTCTTTATGAATCCCAAAATCTGCTTATATGGGTGCAGTACTCACATATAATGGGTCTCCATCCAATACCTCATTCACCAGGATGATGCAGGGGAATTGCAGGAGCAACACCACAGACAATACAGCATTAACCACACCATTCAGCTTACCAAAGTGGCAGACTGGAAAACTGTAGAGACAAGAGGAGAGTATGATTATAATAAAGCACATGAATAGAGGAAAATGACAGGATAGGGTAAAGCAGAGTCACTGAAATGAATCTTAATTGAAATCCGTTATTGGTTAAAGGTACAATCGGTAATTTTGGACTCCTAATGGTCAAGAGAGGAATTGCAACAACAAACACTGTTTAAGCTGTATGAACATAACGCGTAATATAAAGTGTTATTATACAGTTCAGTGCTCTCGTGCCCTGCTTTGGAAAGTTGACACTGACAAACGCAACAGAGCCTGCTGTTTTAGTGTTCTCGGAAGAAAATGTTTGGCGAACAGGTGACATTTTGAAATTTTGACTTTGGTGTGCTTCACAACACTATTTATATTTTGTGTCTTTTTGAAGTTTTCACTTTAGCTAACCAACTATATTGTGAGCAAGCAAGTTATTTGGCTACGTAACTAGCTGGCTATAACTAAGATATGATAGTCCACCACAAACGATGCAACTGTAACTTACAGTTTGAGAGAAGTAAAGGTTTGGTTAAACATGGATTATTGAACACGTAAAGAGATAAAAGAAACGTGTAGCTAACCCAAATTGCACTCCAGACAAGTGATCACTGAAACTCTATACTATTGCTAATCTAATTTTTAAAAATACCTAGCTATTAGCTATTACTAGTTAGCTTCGCAAATTTACAAATATCCACCTGAACTATGCCTATATTTTATTGTAAGTGGATATTTCTAAATTCATCAAGCTAACTACAGCTAATTTACTTGTTGCTACCGATAAGAAACTGGTATGGTTTTAGAAGTAGATATGTAGTCTTCGCTTGGATAATAACCTATAGTATACAGAGTTTCAGTGATCGCTTGTCTGGAGTGCAATTTGAGAATAAGCCCCCACGCCATTGGCTGTGGCAGTTAGAACCAATTCATCAGGGGTGCCAATAAGTCTGAAGCCCACTGTATGCTTGCAGTTGAGACACATACATTATTATCAATATGAAAATGTACTAATATGATCACATCTAATTCATTAAGAGTGGTAATTATGGAGCTTTAATGAAATTAATGTCGGGTTACGAGAATCGTAGTGTTTTAATGTTGTGAGGCCCAGTGCATTAACCTTCCAGGGGGGCCCACCATTCTTACAGGTGTCCCTGGCTCTATATACAGTAAGTGATGCTTTATATATTCCTAAAAAAAAAGTACCTGCTAAATCAGAGTGAATCAGAGTGTAAGTCACAACATGCTCACTCACACAATGCTGATGAAGGCTGCATTCCCTCCAACCCCAAAGGAAAGTGCAAACACTTGCAGGACGAAAGTCAGGTACTGCAGCGGGAGCACAGGTATGGTGGCGCAGATGGAGAATAAGAGGCACTGCAGGGCAGTGAGGAAGAGAGAGAGCACCACAGAGCGCAGGTTACTCTCCTCCTCCGTCTCTCCTGTGGCAGAGGCAAGAGCTGGGTTAGTAGGGTTACAGGCAGCCACCAAACCAGTACATGCTGTACTACCAATCAGATGGTCAGCTCTCCCATATTCCATCCTCTCTACTGCCTTACTTTTCAGAGTTGTGGTGTGTGATGGGAGTTTCCAGATTTACATAATTGTATTACAGCTTACAAATATTCACAAAAAATGTGATTGAAGTGACTTTGACCGTGGAATGATTGTTGGTGGCAGACAAGGTGGTTAGAGTATTTCAGAGACTGCTGATCTCCTGGGATTTTCATGCACACTAGAGTTTGCAAAGAATGGTGAAAAAAAAAAAAAGTGAGCAGCAATTCTGAAGACAGAAACGCCTTGTTAATGAGAGACGTCAGTGGAGAAGGGCCAGAATGGTCAAAGTTGACAGGAAGGTGACAGTAATGCAAATAACCACACATTACAACAGTGGTATGCAGAAGAGCACACAAGGCATCATAACTGAGTGGATAGGCTACAGCAGTAGAAGTTTTAAAAAAAATAAAGTGCTTGTGAGTGTAGCTATATCCTCTCTTCCAATCACCAGCTCAGGGAAGACTTTTGGCATAATAATTATCGAAAAGAACCTAGTGATTAATTTCGAGAAATGTCTAATTTCAAGAAAAGCTGTGTTGACATTGATTTCTGTCAGGTGGATTGCAACCATTTTTTCAGTTTTTTAAATTTATTTTATTTACAGCGATCTCAGAGACAGCTTCTACAGGATAATATATGACGGAAAACTCGAATCCCAGTGTTCAATAAAACTAAAGGGATGAAGAGCTGAAGTCGTCTTTCTTTTTATCAATGCACAAGGGCGAGACAGCAACTGTGAACCATAGACGATATGACAAACGGCTTGCCAGCGTTGCAATGTTATATGGGAACCCTTGCGTTGTTTGTCTCAGCAATACGGTGCTGTGTATTTTCAAATGGTAGACTACTTAATTGCTTAAAAGCGAGTTTAAATATGAACACGAATGAATGAATGAATGAATGCAACCCTTTATGGCCATAGTCTTGCCTTTTTGAAATGGAATCTTCCGGCAGGATAAAGGCATGTCACACAGCACGCAGCATCTCAAGGTGATTCCACAAACATGACATTGATTTTCAGCTCAGCACTCAAATTACCATTTCCTGAATTTGCATGCCCTGCAGCAGCACACCTTTGTGCAGGTAACACAGGTACCTACCTGGGGCCCGTTGCTTGCCCTTGAATCTGTCAATGATCAGGCCATTCAAGGGGGCGCACAGTATCCCACAGAACTGTGTGTAGGCAAAGATGTTGGTGTAGTGGCTCACTGAGACAGAGGGAGAGGAGAGCAGAGGATTAGCATACAGCAGCACACCATAGCATGGCCTCACACACTTCTTCAGCTCCTCAGCCTGTCTCTCTTCTGCTCTTTGTGTCAAAATGCAAACCATAGTTAAGCATGTGTAGCGTGGTTAGCTCAGCTAGTTCGCTAGTCAGCATGGTGAAGTGCAGGGAAAGCGAAGGCTTGTAGCAGGTTACCTCGACAACACTCCCTGATGATGTAACCCTCAAATTCAAAAGAACGTTGTTGCCCTTGGCTAGAGGCGAGTTTGTCTTTGACTGGTCACGCGTTTGTTCAACAAATATTTGGACGAGTGAGAGGCTGGGGTTCAAATCCTATCAATTTCTCACCCGTTACACATGGATATCATCAATACAGGGGTGGCCCTGTAGCGTAGCGGTTAAGGTAAATGACTGGGAAACGCAAGGCCGTGGTTCTAATCCCGGTGTAGCCACAATGAGATCCACACAGCCGTTGGGCCCTTGAGCAAGGCCCTAAACCCTGTATTGCTCTGGGGGAGGATTGTCTCCTGCCTAGCCTGGAGCCTGGACTCTGACCCCATTGCCTATCCCTTCACAACAAACTGTTTATCCTGAGTTGCTCCTGTTTGCTGGCTTCTGAACCTGGACTGTCTGGCCTTGTGAATAAAGATCTCTTTCTACCAGTTCTGAGTCTGTGCTGTCATGGTGGGAGGTAATTCTCACTGGTGCCACGAGAGGGCCGAGGATAATTGTTTCCACCTGTTCCTCGTTTACTCCAGGGGAATTACCTCCCTGGAGAGTATTTAAGACCAGCATGGTCTAGTTTTCAGTGCTTTTGTGTTCAACCGTTCGCCCTTGGCACAAAGCCGGTAAAGCGCCCGGTAGACTCTAAACTTATACGAGTCAGGTACGGTGCTGGTGGATAATTCTCTCATTGCTAAAAAAGAGAAATATCTAAAAGGTAAGGAAGGCGTACAGCTGGAATTGTTGTGTGTACTGGCGCCTTCCTCAAGGGTTTTGTTTTTTCTTTTGGACTCGTGTGAGTCGATGGTAGAGGGACGTTGTCCCCGATGTTGTATTTTGGTTTGCATTTTTGCCCCGAGCTGCGCCTCGAGGTTTTTATTTTCGTGCCTAGCTTTTCTCGCTAGGTTGTATTTTCTTTTGGTCTTCACTTAGTGCCCAGCTATTTGGCACGGTACCAAAGTTATTGGTTCGTCCTGGTTATTTAAGGGTTGTCTTACGTTCTCTAGCCGTTTTTGAGCTACTTTTCTGTTTGCGATTTCGAAGTTTGGTTTGTTTAATTTCTATTCCTCCCATTGTTCCGGGAGAAGTCCTGTTCCTAGCTGGGTATCCCTATTTCTGTTCTCCCTGGGATTTAGTGACTAACACGTTCGCGTGTTGGTTAAGAAAGGTTCTACCTTTGGTCGCCCCTGGCTCTCCGCTTAGCTTCCCACACTACATGTGCTTGATACCAGATACTCTGATTGGTGGCACCCAAATATAAAAAAAAGGCTTTGATCATGACGGATATTGATCTAGATAGATAGATATTTTATTCATCCTGAGGGAATTGCTCATAAAACACACAAATCGAATTAATTGTACCAGATACTCGTTTGGGCCGACAATTCGACGCACCCCTACTCCAAAGACAATCAAAAGCTGAGAACACACCTGACTAATTAGGAACACATGTGAAGCCATTTCTCCCAAATATTATGGTGGCCTGAAATGTGGTACAGTACTATGTACAGAAAGTGCAATAATTTCTACATGGTAAAACCAAAATGTATAGAAAAATCAAATCTGAGAATATGCACTTTAACCACATGGGAATTATTTGATTACAAATCAGCAAGGTGACGAGTGAGGAGCTCATACCTTGGGCTGTGTCTCCATGAGCCAGCTGGGTCAGCATGGGGTTCAGGGTGCCAATGAACAGGCTGATTCGCAGAGCCATGACTGACGACCACACCAGGTGCCACAGAAAAAAACAGCTGAGGACACACTGCTTAAAACTGTCTACTGGGAGAGGGCGAACAGAGAGATTGAGAAGGAGAGAGGGGCAGAGAGTGGGGTAGAGAGTGGGATAGAGATGGAGGTAATTAATACTCCTATTGTTTATACACCTATTGTAGCACTCCATATGTGTATAAAAGGGCTGGATTTACTGAGCAAACAGTCGCAATGTTAAAACGTTTGGTTGCAGATACTGATACATCAACAGACCAATTTTTTAAGTCTGTTAGAAAAGACACAGTTGAATAAATTAAACATCCTAATTAGCCATTTTGCAATAGGAAACACTCATGAAATGTCAGAAATACGCCATGCTTACATATCCAGATGAGAAACTGAGAAACGGTTATCGAGCTACCACAAGAAATAGAACATTTTAATTTATAGATCAGGAAATATAGGTACAGTGGGAGCAATATTTATTTGATCCCTTGCTGATTTTGTAGGTTTGCCCACTTACAAAGAATGGAACTGTGTAGAATTTTAATCATAGGTACATTTTAACATTGAGAGACAGAATATCACAAAATAATCCACAATAACAACATCATATGAATTTTATTAATTTATTATCGTATTTTTGCATGAAATAAGTATTTGATCCCCTACCAATCAGCAATAATTCTGGCTCCCACAGACCAGTTAGTTTTCCATTAAGAAGCACTCCTAATCTCAGCTCATTACCCAAAACACCTGTGTCAACTCGTTACATCGTTATGTAGCTGTATAAAAGACACCTGTCCACACAATCAATCAGATTCCAACATTTCCACCATGGCCAAGACAAAGGAGCTGTCTAAGGACATCAGGGACAAAATTGTAGACTTACACAAGGCCGGGATGGGCTACAAGAAAATAAGCAAGCAGCTTGGTGAGAAGTTAACAACTGTTGGAGAAATTATTAGAAAATGGAAGAAACACAAAGTCACCGCCAATCTCCCTTGGTCTGGGGCTCCACGCAAGATCTCGCCTCGTGGGATATCAATGATCATGAGAAAGGTCAGGGATCAGCCCAGTACTACACAGGAGGAGCTTGTTAATGACCTGAAGGCAGTTGGGACCACAGTCACAAAGAGAACCATCAGAAACACCGTGAAGGATTAAAATCCTGCTGCGCATGCAAGGTTCCTCTGCTGAAGAAGGCACATGTACAGGCCTGTCTGAAGTTTGCCAAAGAACACCTGGATGATCCAGAGGCTTGGGAGAAGGCGATGTGGTCAGATGAGACCAAAATAGAGCTATTTGGCATCAACTCGACTCGCCGTGTTTGGAGGAAGAGAAATGCTGAGTACAACCCCAAGAACACCATCCCCACTGTGAAGCATGGAGGTGGAAACCTTATGCTTTGGGGGTGTTTCTCAGCTAAGGGGACAGGACGACGTCACCGTATCGAGGGGAGGATGAATGGGGCCATGTACCAGGACATTTTGGGCGACAACCTCCTTCCCTCAGTGAGAGCACTGAAAATGGGTCGTGGATGGGTCTTCCAACATGACAATGACCCAAAACATACGGCCAAGGCAACAAAGAGTGGCTCAAAAAGAAGCATATTAAGGTCCTGGAGTGGCCTAGCCAGTCTCCAGACCTAAATCCCATCGAAAATCTGTGGAGGGAGCTGAAGCTTCGAGTTGCCGAGCGACAGCCTCGGAACCTTAAGGATTTGGAGAGGATCTGCAAAGAGGAGTGGACCAAAATCCCTCCCAAGATCTGTGCAAACCTGGTGAAAAACTACAACAAACATCTGACCTCTGTGCTTGCCAACAAAGGTTTCTCCACCAAGTATTAAGTCCTGTTGTTCTATGAATCAAATACATTTTATATTTACATTTTAGTCATTTGGCAGACGCTTTTAATCCAAAGCGACTTACAAGTGCATAGGTTCTACCATAAGTCAGAGCATCACATCCAGAAACTAGCAAAATACACAGGAAATGCTGTTCTAAACATAGTTGTCATCAGAAGTGCATTTTATTTTATTTTTTTTATTTTTTTTTATTTTTTTGGGGGGGGGGGGGTTAGACAAGGATAGGGATATCAGAAAGGAGGGGCAGGGGAAATCAGGAGGGAGGACTAAGGTAGAGTTTGAAAAGGTGGGTTTTGAGTCTGCGTCGAAATAGGGGGAGGGATTCTGCTGTTCTGACAGTGGTAGGCAAGTCATTCCACCACTGAGGAACCAGAACGGAAAACAGGCGTGAACGTGCAGCTCGACCGCCAGGTGCACGTAGAGAGGGAACCGTAAGGCGACCAGAGCTGGCAGACCGGAGTGGTCTAGCTGGGGAGTAGGGAGTGATCAGGGATTGTATGTAAGGTGGGGCAGTCCCCTTAGCAGCCTGAAATGCCAACACTAGGGCCTTGAAACGGATGCGTGCGGCAATAGGAAGCCAGTGGAGGCCAATGAGAAGTGGGGTGACATGAGCCGACCTGGGCTGACTGGTGATCAGGCGGGCTGCAGCATTCTGAACCAGCTGGAGGGGCTTGATGGCACATGCTGGGAGACCGGCTAGGAGGGAGTTGCAGTAATCCAGGCGGGAAATGACGAGCGCCTGGACTAGGAGCTGGGTGGCTTTCTCCGTCAGGAGATGACGGATACGGCGTATATTATACAGAAAGAACCTGCAGGTTCTGGCAGTGGAGGATACTTGTGGAGCCAGGGTGAGGCAGTTATCAAGAGTCACCCCAAGATTCTTTGCCGTACGGGAGGAGGAAACTACAAAGTCCTCAACAGTCAATGAGAGGTCGATTGACGGAGAGGACTTAGCAGGGATGTAGAGAAGCTCAGTTTTGGCAAGGTTGAGCTTCAGGTGATGGGAAGACATCCACGCAGAGATATCAGCCAAGCAGGCAGAGATCCATGTGGTGATTTGGGTGTCGGGGGGGAAGGAAATGAAGAGTTGGGTGTCATCAGCGTAGGAATGATAAGAAAAGCCGTGGGAAGAGATAACAGAACCAAGAGACATGGTGTATAGCGGGAAGAGGAAAGGCCCAAGAACCGAGCCCTGCGGGACTCCAGTTCGGAGACTGCGCCCCTCCAAGTCACCTGGTAGGAGCGACCAGAGAGGTAGGAGGAAAACCAAGCGAGTGCAGAACCTGTGACACCCATCCCAGACAGCGATGAGAGCAGAATCTGTCGTGTCTAGGAAACGACAGAGTCCAAATCTTCAATTTGTCGAAAAACATCTTCGCGAGGGAAAAGACGACACCAGGCAACAAGATCTTCAGGAAAATCAGACTTTATTAGCACACGTGCATAAAGCCGGATCAGCTCTCCAGAACTGAACCCCGACTGGCATTTGTACACCCATTTTATACACAGTTACTCCACCTACAACTCCTACTCAAACCGCATTCTGGCAAATCACCCACACTTTTCTTATCGTAACTCCTCCCAACGCTCATCCCACAACGTCATTGTGGCAAATTGCCAACGGTCCTTATGCTCTGCCAACTCTGTACAAAGTTCAGGGCATTCTGCCAACTACGTGTCCTCACTTCACCCCGCACCTGCTCTTGGCAAACTACCAGACCTCATAAAGTTCTGGATGCCCTCCCTCTAACATGTCATCCATACACGTCACTCTGTATCTTTCGCTTTTATAAGACGAACTAAGCAGCAGTAATCATTGCATATGGAGGCGGAGTCGCCTCTTCGCTTCAGTTTCTACCCGCCGCCATTACGCTCTCCTTCTCCTCCGCATATTTTTCTTATCAAACGGCCATTTTGCCACCATTTTCTTAGGTCTTTTTTTGTTTTCACTTATCGGCGATAGTTTCTATCTCCTGTATACATTTAAGATACACCCCCGCTATTATCTCAATCGCCGTTTTCTTTCCCTTTTTCATTTTCATATACTGCCCATAATACTTTTATATTATTATCTATTTATTTATATATTTTTCCGCCTATTATTACTTATATTATTATGTCTTTAACCTTTATTTTCCCTATTATTATCTATATTATTATATATTTTATCTTTATTTTTCCGCCAGAGCCTGTATTTTCTCCCATTAATACTTTTATTCACCCTTTGCGTTTCTTATCTTACACATACATAAATAACGATTTTTACCTCCGTTGTCTCGATACAACGTTATATCCGCACACGCACAAGCATTCTAAGCCTCAGCACAGCGTTATTTTTTACCTTTGTTGCCTCAATACAACATTATATTCGCACAAGCCTTCGAAGCATCAGCACAGCATAACAGTATTTTCTCTTACAACACAGCAATTTTTCTCTTACATCACACCTTGAGGTAACTACCTAGATATATCTTGCAGGATCCCCTTCTTGGGTTTCTTTCCTTCCAGGTCTCTGGCACCTCTTATCACATAACAACTTAAAACCGTTAGCAGCAACAATATAACTTCAGTCCGCAGTATCAATATACTTTTTAGACTTAATGCAAGTTCTGCTAAAAAAACATTTTCCAACACAATTAATAAATTCCCACACCGTTTACTCACAGTTTGCCGCGCGCACGTTTCCTGAAAAGTTTGCTACGTTTTTCCCCTTAATTTAGTTGCCGGGTTAGTTATACGAGAGAATGTTGCCTCCGGCATCCGGGAGAGGAGATCAGAGTCCTTGAATACTTTCATTCCCTGATAAGCTGCAGCTGCAGCCTATCAAAAAGTACTCTCCGCCCTGGTCTCCAGTCGCCGGGAGCTCTTTCTCTTTCGTATCCCGGATGAGCCCCCAAATGTCGTGTCTAGGAAACGACAGAGTCCAAATCTTCAATTTGTCGAAAAACATCTTCGCGAGGGAAAAGACGACACCAGGCAGCAAGATCTTCAGGAAAATCAGACTTTATTAGTACACGTGCATAAAGCCGGATCAGCTCTCCAGAACTGAACCCCGACTGGCATTTGTACACCCATTTTATACACAGTTACTCCACCTACAACTCCTCCTCAAACCTCATTCTGGCAAATCACCCACACTTTTCTTATCGTAACTCCTCCCAACACTCCTCCCACAACGTCATTGTGGCAAATTGCCAACGGTCCTTATGCTCTGCCAACTCTGTACAAAGTTCAGGGCATTCTGCCAACTACGTGTCCTCACTTCACCCCGCACCTGCTCTTGGCAAACTACCAGACCTCATAAAGTTCTGGATGCCCTCCCTCTAACACGTCATCCATACACGTCACTCTGTATCTTTCGCTTTTTATAAGACGAACTAAGCAGCAGTAATCATTGAAAATATACAGACAAACTAAACATTTCATTAATATTCACTTCTAATATACTTTTCTAATATACAGACATACTAAACATTTGATTCATTATTCTCTTCTAAGGGAGTAAATGTACGTAGCATTCTTTACTCTCATTTCAACAGTTTTCACTGTGGTTTCTTGCGTTTTCATAAGCTCAGCTATAATTAATGTTCTAGGTCAAATAGATACACTTCTGGCATAAAACACCGAGAGTCCCGGAGAAATCAGCTGTACAGTCATATCTTGCTCTGCCCGTGTCCTTGACAGTTTGGTCTACACAGTTCAAGACGCCCCCCCCCTGCCAGCTGGCTGGGCTCACTGTGTAATCCTAGCACAATTTAGCAGTTAATCAGTTTGAAACTATACAGGGTACATATCATATTTTAATACAGATATATTGATAAACTTTTAGCACACATCGTCGAGAGTTTTGGAGGAACCAGCCTGCTCACTAAGGAGGAGTCTGATTTTGACTAGTGATTGGTTATCATGCTTTTAGGAGGGAGATCTTTTATTCTGTGAATTTTCCCCTACAAATCTCATGGTTGACTGTATCGAAGGCGGCTGACAGGTCGAGGAAGATGAGGACAGAGGAGAGGGACCTCAGTGACTGCGAGCAGGGCGGTTTCAGTGGAGTGACCACTCTTGAAGCCAGACTGGTTGGGGTCATGGAGATTGTTCTGGAGAAGATAAGTGGACAGTTGGGAGCAGACCGCCCGTTCCAGAGTTTTAGCGAGAAAGGGAAGAAGAGAGACAGGCCGGTAGTTGTTCAGGGCAGAGGGGTCAAGAGTAGGTTTTTTTGAGCAGGGGAGTGACTCTGGCCCTCTTCAGGGAAGAGGTGCTGGAAGAGAGGGAGGTGTTGATTAGAGAGGAGAGAAAAGGGAGAATGTCATCAGATATAGATTGTAGGAGGGGAGAGGGGAAGGGGTCAAGAGGACAGGTGGTTGGGCGGTGGAAAGTAAGGAGTTTCAGTGTGTCGGCGTCAGAGAGGGGAGAAAAGGAGGTTAGGGAGTTGGGGAGGGTAGGAGGGTCAGCAGGGGTGGAGGGTTGGGAGAAGGAATTGCGAATAGCATCGACCTTCTTTTCAAAGAAGGAGACAAAGTCATCAGGTGTGAGTGATGAGGGGGGTGGGGGGGGGAGGGGGGGCCAGAAGAGAGGAGAAAGTTGAAAACAGTTTGCGGGGATTAGAGGCGGCCGCGTTAATTTTATGTGGAAATATGATATTAAATTCAAATAAATTTATATGATGTTGTTATTGTGGATTATTTTGTGATATTCTGTCTCTCACTGTTAAAATGTACCTATGATTAAAATTCTACACAGTTCCATTCTTTGTAAGTGGGCAAACCTACAAAATCAGCAAGGGATCAAATAATTATTGCTCCCACTGTAGGTCCACGGGTGTAGCTGCTTCACGCAATATTACAGCATGAGAATACAATGGCGACAGAGAGGGAAATCCTTTGTGATATTGCATACTAAATTCATTCTTATACTGTAGCGATAAAAACGAACAGTAGGCGAGAGGATGTTAAGAAAAGACAGCGTGATGTGAGGCAGCGTACAAAAAATAAACTTTACTAGGTAAATAGACGCAGGTGGTGGTCCAACAATTCATCCATCCATTATCTTAACCCACTTTTCCTGAACAGGGTCGCAGGGGGGCTGGAGCCTATCCCAGCATTCATTGGGCAAAAGGCAGGAGTACACCCCGGACAGGTCACCAGTCCATTGCAGGGCACACACACCATTCACTCACACACTCATACCCACGGGCAATTTAGAGTCTCCAATCAGCCTATGTCTTTGGACTGTGGGAGGAAACCCACGTGAACATGGGGAGAACATGCAAACTCCACACAGAGAGGCCCCGGCCAACCAGGATTCGAACCCAGGACTTCCTTGCTGTGAGGCGGCAGTGCTACCCACTGCACCATCCGTGCCACCCTCGTGGTCCAACTAAGCAAAGAATATTAAAGGCATATTGTGCAGCATGCATACTCACAAATACATCAATTCATTGTCGGTTTAATTTTTATCAGACGTGCTGGGGAGCCTAGGAGCTAAGTAGAGCCAATAGAATCTCCTAAAAATATAAGTGGTAGTACTGTGCTGTGGTACAAACGTACAAAACTGAATTTACTTTCCGAATAATGGCAGCTACCTACTCACTGAACACCAGCCAGCCACTTGCTTAATGGCTAGCCACCAAGGCTAATCTCTCACAATCCCGGCTCATCACTGTTATAGCCAATCCATACACATCTCCTCCTGCCCTCTTCCTCCTTCTATTGTTCAGTGTGTTGGACACATGCTTTTCAGAAACAGTACAGAAGTTTTAAAAAAAGGCCCACGCCCAGAATCAGCCCAAGGAGTTTTTAGAATAACAAATACAAGTAGACAAGCAAGATATTGGGCAGAAGTGAAAACAGACACTGGCTGTCAGTGTATCATAGTGATGACTGAGCATGTTCCATTGTTTTAGAATATTTCCAATGTGAAAATCCTGCATATTATGCCTTTAACAGCAGTAGAGCAGCAGGTGGAAAAATCTCTGCAAAATGAGAAAGTCTTGGGGGAGGAATAGACAAGAATGAACTTGTAAAGAGAGAACTGTCACAATTCATAGACCATAATGAACGCGTATGCCGAAGACAGAATATAGTCCAAATATTTAGACTGCACTGTACACTGTATGCACTGAAAATACACTGTATATTCCGAATAAAAAATTATATACACTCAGTGCACACTGTATTTGGTATTTAGTAGACCTAATATTTTTACTTATTGGTCTTCTGCTGCTGTAGCCTCTCCAATTAGAGGTTTGACGCATTGTGTTGCTCTTCTGCATACCACTGTTTTAATGCATGGTTATTTGCATTACTCTCACCTTCCTGTCAGCTTCAATCAGTATGGCCCTTCTCCTCTTACCTCTCTCATTAAGAACGCGTTTCTGCGCACAGAACTGCTGCTCACTGGATGTTTTTTTCCCCCAGATTTTTTTCCCTTTTTTCTCCCAATTTGGTAGCCAATTGTACCCCGTCTAATTCAATTAGAGCTAGTATTAGATACACCGCCCACACCCCGTCCCTTGGCGGCCCTACGGAGAGCGACACGCCTTCTTCAAGCCGTCTCGCCACATTTTGGTAACCGTGATTCCAAGGCACCCAAGGTGCCCAAGGTGCTTTTTATTGTGCGGCGATCTACTAACCCTGCCAAGTCCCTCCCCCTGGAGCAGCGAGCCAATTATTCTGCTCCACGTGAGCCAGCCAAACTTGGCTTTTTGGCAGGACCGAGAATCGAACCCGGTCCCCAGTGTGCAACTGCAGTGAACCGCAACCGCAAGTCTGTTGCGCCACCGCAGCCCTGCACTCACTGGATGTTTTTGATTTTTCGCACCATTCTCAAAAGACTGTTGGGCGTGAAAATCCCAGGAGATCAGCAGTTTCTGAGATAGTCAAACCACCCTGTCTGGCACCAACAATCATTCCATGCTCAAAGTCACTTAAATCACATTTCTTTCACAATTGGTCTGAAAAGCAGCTGAACCTCTTGACCATGTCTGCATGCTTGCTTTTATGATTTCAGTTGCTGCCACATGATTGGCGGATTAAATATTTTCATGAACAAGCTGGTGTACAGGTCTACCTAATAAAGTGCTCACTGAGCGTACAGTAAAACACTCGCCGTACCTGTCTGTGGGGTCTGCTGGGGGTTTCCTTGTTCAGATGTTGCATTCTCTATCCCTTCCTCTCCCTGTACAGGCTCTGTGTTGTCTCTTGTTCTTTTGGGGAAACAACAGGTGTTGCATTTGGTCTGTCCACAGTTTGGGCTGTCCTGCAACAGAAACCAGGATTTAATACCTTTGTGAAAGCCGGCTGCACCACTGTCAGTCAGGCAGCCAGCTGTTAGGCCAGTGGTCTAGTCTACCCTTGTGGATGTAAGCCTCCCTTTCCCCTGTGAAGCTGGTTCATACCCATAAGTGTAGCCCTCAGGGAGGGGGTAGGGGATGTGCATCTTTGGCATGAGGATGAAGGTTCTCATGAGGTGGATTATGCTGCATGCCGACAAGAAGAAAAAAGCATGTTGCAGAGAGATCCCATTTTCAAATGCCACCTGTAACCAAAAGACGGAGAGAGTCATCATTACCTTAATCATTACTAACAGTATCATGATTGTTATTATTAGAATTATCTTTTATTTAATTATGATAATTATAGAAGTTGTCATCACTAGCAATATTACTGCCATTTACATTAACATTACTAACAACACTTCCCTCATTAGAACTCTTAAAATGATACTTATTTTTAGAAGTTGCCAGGGCCAATCACTGTGACAAGCTGTGATTTAGCCATTTACTTCTCTGGTAGTGTATGGCATATCAATATGTAAAATCTGGTGACACAACCCGGTTATTGTGGGGTGTCATCCTTGTCCTCACTAGAGTTTATTCAAGATGTACACATTGATTGAATTATTTTTTAGTTAGTGCATATTTATCTGACTGAATATTCTGGGAAGGAGAGCAAATTATGTCACCGCACATCACAACCCTTCTCATTCTTGAGCATGAACTGCTCATTTCAGGTCCTGCCACGGTATCTCTATTGGGTTCAAGTCAGGAGCTATACTTCATGCTGGATATCCTACCAATTTGTCTGAATTAAAGCAGCACTAGCAAGAAGAGTACTGTAGGTATTTAAGTGTGCAAAAATGCCTGTACGGCGAGACTGATATTAAATTATATGCGTATCTTTGCAATTATTGCTGCTTACGGTGGTGCAATGAGTTAGGTTTAAGGGGCAGTTTCCTTGTCATAGGTGTGATATGAGTGTTTCATAACTTTTTTCATTCAATAAATTAAACAATAGTTTAAAAAAAACATTTAAATTGTCATCTTCAATCCCACCATAATTTGGAACGTCCAATTCACAAACTCTGTACAGGCATGCTAATATACGCCCCCTGCTGCCTGCTTGGGAACACAAAAAGACAGCTTGGTTCCTCTCTGAACTATGCGGAGTTAGCCAGCTGCTTCTTCTGGCTTTGCAGCCAGAGTCTGGGGCAGTCAGTCGACCCAATCGTACACATGGGCAGAGGATGGATGGACGCCAATGGATCGGCCAACAGCGGTCACTTGAGCAATGAACACCGCTATCCCTGATTTGGCGCTGCCCTTGAGGGGCCACCAGCTACAGTCGGCACTGGCATGGGTTGGCTTCCATCTGAGACTGTAGTGCTCCCTCGTTCCCCAAGCATTGCATTTTACTGAGAGAGCCACCCGTCATCCATCCATCCATCCATCCATCCATCCATTATCTTAACCCACATATCCTGAATAGAGTCGCAGGGGGGCTCACGCCTATCCCAGCATACATTGGGCAAAAGGCAGGAATACACCCTGGACAGGTCTCCTGTCCCTCGCAGGGCACACACACCATTCACTCACACACTCCTACCCACGGGTAATTTAGACTCTCTCTTCAGCCAAACCTGCATGTCTTTGGACTGTGGGAGGAAACTGGAGTAGCCAGAGGAAATCCATGGGAACACGGGGAGAACTTACAAACTCCATACAGAGAGGCCCCAGCCGCTACCCACTGCACCATCTGTGCCACCCAGCTATCCATCAGCCCCTTGAAATTGTCTTTATTAAGTGGACCAATAAACTTTGGAGGACAAGTGGATTACATTTAGTCAAGCCTTGGTTATCGTGCTCCATCTCACACTGCATGTGGTGTTTCAAGTGGGTAAATCCTGCTGTGTAGTGATGTGTTTTCACCTGATGTGTGATTTGCAGTGCGACGTGCATGCGTTTGTGTGTGTTTTTCTTCCTAGGCATGGAGTGTAGCTAGAACGTGGTGTCAGGACATCTGGGAAGGTAACCTCTGTGTGTGCTCTGACACTGCCAAGAAGGTTTTTTGTGACATTCTGCAAGTTGGCTCTTGCTGGCACCAGTTATTCCTTGTTTCTTAAGCCTCATTTTAGCTTTTCAATATAGGAAAAAATAAAGAATAGTTGGATGTCTGCACTTATCTGTCAATGATGCCTTGTCTTTTGTAATTAAAGAAAACACAAAACATTTTTGTAGTCCTATAATGGGGAACTCAGCCTTCGCAAATTGTCCTAGGCGGCGAAGTCTGCCAAAAATGATGCCCGTTATTAGGGCTGCAGGTCATTGCTGTTACCTTGACGATGAGGAAGATGATGGCAGAGGAGATGTAGGCTCCGAAGTACAAGGTAGAGATGGTGGAACGATGAGCATGAAAGAGGTTCCCCACCTGGAGTAAAAAGCACACAACCACAACTCTGAAGAGTGGCCAAGATGGTGCCAGGTTTGGGATTACATCATTACATCTTAAAGTCTCTAATGGTAAATGGCTGGCATTTATATTTAGGGTGGCCTGTAGCGTAGTGGTTAAGGTAAATGACTGGGACATACAAGGTCGGTGGTTCTAATCTTGGTGTAGCCACAATAAGATCCACACAGCCGATGGGCCCTTGAGCAAGGCCATTAACCCTGCACTGCTCCAGGGGAGGATTGTCTCCTGCTTAGTCTAATCAACTGTACGTGGGATCGAACAGCTCTTACCACCTGATCCAATGTTGCCTATGGAGGTCTGTAGTATGTATGCTGGTTTTCAGTGTTCTTAAACTAATAAGTTACTGACTGGCTAACCAGTCAATTGTAAGTTGTAGCGAACCTTTTTTCCCTGCATATGACTCAGCAGTGAGAATGGGACACACCTGGATGTTTGTAAGAATCAACATTATGCCTCCAAATGCGATGAAGGACAGACCTGGAAAGAGTATAAAAGATATATCTGCAGGAGAAAGAGAGGGGCAGAAGGAGAATGAGACAGAGAGGGGGGGGTTACTCAAGGATAAGCCAAGACTGAATCAGAAGCATCTATGGCATACTACCTGTCACAGTGTAAGGTATGGGTGAAGGCCCAGTATGCTTTACCTGGATGCGAAAAAGCAATCATTAAGGTACCAGTGGTGTACAGAGTTCTGAAAAAAGAAAAAAATGAAAACATCACTAGTTTTAAATCATTGGAAGAACTGCCTCCCATCCTGAAAAGAACCTGGAGATAGTCCGGGATGATCAGCTGCACTTCAAGGAGCACAACACGTGCAGATTCATCTGGCACAACATTAGGAGGATTTGACATTTCTGACCATATACTCCACCCAGCTACTCATCCATTCCATGGTAAGCTCATGCTTAGCTTATTGCAAACCGACCAGCCTGTGCTATACTGCCACTGCAAATCATCCAGAACATGGCAGCTTGACAACATTCCAAAGTTTCTAAACATTCCAGTAACATTGTGAGAACTAGGGCCTTGGGCCTACACTGGTGCTACTGTCAGCTAGGACCTACACTGTTGCTATTGTCAGCTAGGACCTACACTCTTGCTATTGTCAGCTAGGCCTACACTGTTGTCAACAGGACAGCCTCTTCCTACCTACAGGATACAATTCAGCAATACGCAACAGCTGAACCACTCCACTCTGCGGCAGCAGGGTGACTAACACTTCCTACCCTCAATGTGAATCCTGACCTTTGTGTGTGCTGTCACTGACAAGAGGGTCATTTGTAATGTTTTCGGCCATGGTCTAAAGACATATCTCATCTCTTCAGACTCTACATACAATTTAACACAGTACACTCCTCTACAAAGCTGCCTCCAACCTAGTGTCACATTCATGTTATACTTGTGTATTGTGTCTTCATCTTCTAGCAATTTCATATAGGAACCCCACCAACCTCTGCTACCCCTCACTGACCCCCTGTGACAACATCACATTTGCAGGGGGGCTATGGAACTGCCAGTCTGCCACACAGAAGACTGACTTCATTACTGGTTATGCCTCCCTCCTGTCTCTACAGTTACTTGCCCTCACCGAGACCTGGATTACACCACAGAACACCGCCACCCCCGCTGCCCTCTTATCCTCCTTCTCCTTCTCACACACCCCCCGGCCCTCTGGCCGTGGAGGTGGCACTGGCTTGCTGATCTCCCCTTCGTGGAAATTCTCTGCGATTTCCCTCACTGACCTATCCCTATCCAACTTTGAATGCCACGCTGTCTCAATTACTCACCCTGTTAAACTTTATATTGTCATTGTTTATCGTCCTCCGGGTGCCCTGGGAAGTTTCCTTGATGAGCTTGACACTCTACTCAGCTCATTCCCTGAGGATGGCACCCCACTTATCCTCCTGGCAGATTTCAACATCCACCTGGAAGCCTCCCAGTCTGCTGCCTTCTTACCACTACTTCACTCCTTTGACCTCTCTCTGCAGCACTCTCCCCGAACTCACAAGGCTGGAAACCTTCTCGACCTGATATTTCTGAGGAACTGCTCCTCTTCTAACCCCACTGTTACCCCTTTACACAAGTCCGATCACCACTTAATTTCCTTCTCCATCCCCCTAGCCCCTCTGCCTCCCTCCCCGTCTCTCACCCCCACTGTTTCTGTCCGATGTAACCTCCGCTCTCTATCACCCTCCTCCCTTGCCCCCAGAGTCACCGCTTCCCTCCCTCCTTCTCCAAACTACCCACTGATTCCACATCTTCCGTGCTGCTTTCCTCTCTCTCCTCAGCCTTTGACTCTCTCTGTCCTCTTGTCTCCCGGCCTGCTCGATCCTCCCCTCCCAGCCCATGGGTTTCTGACCTTCTACGTTCCTCCAGGCCCAGCCTACATGCAGCTGAGAGGAAGTGGAGGAAATCAAAAGACCCATCGGACCTGTCTTCCTACCAGTCTCTCCTGGCGGAATACTCCTCCGCTATCACCACTGCCAAAAGAAATTATTTCCAAACAAAAATCTAGAACTCCACTTCTAACCCTCGTCAACTGTTCTCCATTTTCTCCTCTCTCCTCAGCACACCTCCCCCACCATCTCAGTCATGACTTTGCGGTATTTTTTGACGAGAAGGTTGCAGATATCCACAGCACCTTTGCGACCACCACCACTTCTATGCCTGCCTCCATTTCTGTGTCTGCCCCCTGTTTCTCCTCTTTCTGTCCCCTTACAGATGCTGATGTGTCTCACCTCCTGCTCTCCCACCGCCCTACTACTTGTGCCCTGGACCCCATCCCCTCAAACCTCTTTCAGGCAATCACGCCTGACATCCTCCCATTTGTCACCTCCCTTGTTAACTACTCTCTGTCCTCTGGCTGCTTTCCCTCATCATTCAAGAGGGGCTACATCACCCCGCTCCTAAAGAAACCCGCTCTAGACCCCTCCTGCATTCAAAACTACCGTCCGGTCGGTATCTCTCCTTCCTTTTCTATCCAAATCCATTGAACAAGCCACCTCCAACCAACTCTCTTCCTTCCTCTCTCAGAATAACCTGCTGGACCCCCACCAGTCCGGCTTCAGACCTGGCCACTCGACGGAGACTGCACTCCTCTCTGTCAACGAGTCCCTTCAGGCTGCATGAGCAACCTCTCTCTCCTCTGTCCTGATTCTTCTTGACCTCTCTGCGGCATTCAACCACTCCATCCTCTTAGCCTCCCTGGCATCTACAGGGATCTGTGGCACAGCCTTAGAGTGGATCCAAAGGCCGGTCCTCCCAGGTGTCCTGGGCTGGAGGAGTGTCAACCCCTCGCCCCCTTGTTACAGGAGTCCCCCAGGGCTCAGTCCTCAGACCCCTCCTCTTCTCCATCTACACGAGATCCCTTGGCCCCGTTATCTCTGCTCATGGCATCTCCTATCATTGCTATGCCGATGACACCCAACTCTTTCTCTCCTTCCCCCCATCAGACACACAGGTCTCTACCCGTATCTCCGCCTGCCTGAGAGACATCCAGAGCTGGATGGGCAACCACCATCTAAAGCTCAACCCAGATAAGACGGAGGTGATCTTCATCCCTGCTTTAACCTCTCCCTTCTCTGATTTCTCCATCTCACTAGGGGATACCACACTGACCTCATTCCCTAGTGCAAGAAACCTTGGAGTGGTGATGGACAACAGGCTATCCTTCTCCAAGAACATCGCTACGGTGACCCGGGCGTGCAGGTTCTTCCTGTACAACATCCGGAGAATCCGACCCTTTCTCACCACCTACTCCACTCAGCTCCTTGTTCAAGCAATGGTCCTGTCCCACCTGGAATATTGCAATTCTCTGCTGGCTGGCCTTCCAGCATCTGCCATCAGACCCCTACAACTCATCCAGAATGCTGCAGCCTGTCTGGTATTCAATGTTCCCAGATATTCACATGTCACCCCCCTGCTCAGCAACCTCCACTGGCTGCCTGTTATGGCTCGCATCAAATTTTAAACTTTGGTGCTCGCATACCGGGCAGTTAAAGGATCAGCCCCTGTATATATTCAATCCCTTATCAAGATCTATACACCAACAAGACCCCTCCGTTCTGCCACTTCGTGCCGTCTGGCGCCTCCCCCTTGCCACACCTGCACTTCACGCTCACGACTGCTGTCTGTCCTGGTCCCTCGGTGGTGGAATGACCTCCCGGTGGATGTCAGAATGGCAGAGTCTCTGACCTCCTTCAAGTTCAGACTGAAGACCCATCTCTTCAGGCTACACCTTTCCCTCCCAAACTCACAATTACCGCGATTAGCCTTAGACCGTAATGGCACTTATGTATAGATATCGTTACTTGTATAGGTGTTGTTGTTTTTATTGGCTGTTGTATTGTTGTATTCTAGCTGCCAACTGTGGTATGCTAGTTTGAAAGTTGATTGTACTCTTCAAGGGTTCTGAATTTCTGTATGTTTACACTTGGACTCGGAACTGTACTATCCTCTCAGGTCCACTTTTGCACTTGTTCTTGTGTTTGATTTGCACTTTGTTGTACGTCGCTCTGGATAAGAGCGTCTGCTAAATGCCACGTAATGTAAAAAAATTTAATATAGCACTTGTATCTTCATCTTGATGTTGTAGTCTCACTTATAGCTTGACTTACCATAATTGTACTGACTTTGCCATAGCTTTATTGTGTGAATTATATTAGGTTATGCCAAGCCTACCATGGGTTTTTGTAACCATGTTGTTTTAAAAAAGGAATGAGACTTGCAATGTATGTGGATTGAGGTACAAAAATACTGTCTGCTGTATTAAATGTAGACCTACCTTTCCCTGCAATCACACACTCTAGCTCCCTTCATTAGTAGGCTTAGGAAACTTATTTTAACATTATCTCCTTGTCAAAATGGTAGCCTTCAAATGGTTGTGTCATACTATTGCAAGTCATACATAATGCAAGCCATGGATTGGATTCATGTGTGCTTCTTTTTAAACTACTTTGGTGCAGCTGCCATCTTGTGTTTATTAGATGCGATTGAGTTAGACTGACTCCCGCATTGCCAACAATTAATAATCGATTGGAGAGTTCTTCGTAATAAATAGCCTCAGCATATCAAATGCAGAATGACGTGTAGCCTGCAATATTAGGTTGAGTAATGCATTACTGGAAAATGCATTTATATAGTAATGCGTTATGTACCATGTTACCAGAAAAAGTAATATTACAGTAATGCATCACCACGTTAACCCCAACTCTGCTAATAACACAATAGCTTAAAGGAAATTGCCACATGGGGAGACATTGAATGAAGAAGCAGATTGCCAGAGCAATCCAGATATTAGCTTGATCCTCGTGTGTTGCACGTCTGTTTCTAATAACCTTTTAACATTTGCTTTTACAAATTGTAATTTTCAGGACAAATTTTTGTCTGCTTGCTCACTCATCTCTCATCATCTTTGTTCACAATTTATTTCCATTTTCACGATAAGATGTGTTCATTTGCAGAACACCTAAAGACCAGCTCCGTTTGCACACCGACACATTACATATTGTGCTGCCTGTCTAAAATGTACTGTACTGTTTCGGGTTTTTTTACATCGCAACAAACTCACATTGCCAGCAGTCTGGTTGCCATGGTGCCGAAGCGGTCAAATAGGAATCCACTAAGAAGACCAATAAACCTCTGTAAGAAGCTGGCAATGGTGAAATCCAGGGAGAAGAGCTCGTCCTGTTTGCTGCAGTCTGCGGGAAGTGAAGGGAAGAGAGGTGTTCACACTGCAAGCATGAAAAACGTTATTTTCAATGCCTGTTGGCCACACTGGAAACACAGCAACAATTGCTGGGAACATGATTTCACAGAAAATACTGTATAGTATGAAAGATATGGGTCGGTAGAGTAAATGTATACCCCCTTTCGTTTGGTAGCAATTTACTGTTTTTGAGTTATGAGCTATGCAAATGAGCTGGGTGGCAACTGCCAGTCAATAGCAACGTATGGCCACCCCACACTGGAAACACAGCAGTAATTGCTGGGAACATGATTTAATTGGACAATCCCTTAATAAAGCGCTGACGGGACTTTATTCACTTTAATCACAAGATGTTTTATTCACATCTTTGTTGTCTGAGTCGTGCATTTTGGGTCCAACCCCCACGCACCCGTCTCAGAAGTTGAGGAATTACATTTTTAATCGTGAATTAAAAAAGACTTGAGACTTGACTTGGACTTGCCTTGTCTTGGAGTTGGTAGTATGTAATATGCAATTTCACAAAGTAAGCTTTATAACTACTGAGTTTGCAAAAGTGTTTATGGAGGAAGCACACAGCGTAAAACTTTTTTTTACCTATAGCTACATGACAAAATGGGTTTGGTTGCATAGCCTATTTATACGGAGCACATGTTTGGTTGGCAGGTTAATTGTGTATATTTGCTGCTGACTTCAAAGGGAGGATAGAAAACCAGCAGTCTGGTAGATTCCGGCAATTACAGCCATATTTTATATTTTTGACTTCCCTTCACTTTGACTTCCCTTCACTCAATGACTTGCAATTAGAATGTAAAGCCTCACATAAAACTCCATCAAGTGCAGAAGTAAACAGTCACACTCACCCATGTACTGTGTGCCATTGGGTTCTGTGGCATTCTCACACTGGTCGCTGAAGTATCCACTGGCTTTCAGGATAAACACCAGGGAGGGCCACCCATAAACAACCCCAGTGAAAAACAGGCACTCCACCAGTCCTGTGGCCAAGGTGAGCCAGCAGCGCAGACTCACTCCACGTAGAAGCAATAACATCTTCAGCCGTCAACCTCTACCTCTCTTTTTCAGTCCTCTACTTTTCTTTTTCAGTCCTCTACTTTGCTCTTTTTCAGTCCTCTACTTTGCTCTTTTTCAGTCCTCTACCTCTCTCTCGTCTCTGACGTTCGCCTTGTTGCTCCTCTCGTCTTTTGTGCTGAAATAAAATAAAATATGAAAAAAAATCCCGCCTCCTCCCTTCCCTCCTCCTTATACTGAATCATTTAATTTGAACTTTCACATAAAAACAGGTTTTTATCTTATCAGAAATGTATGGACCACATTCCAAAGCATGTACTAGATGGGCTGGATCATGCGGGCATTACAATAATGTTCTTGTTATTATCCTGGCACTGGACAGGGAAGGACACACGTCACCCCCCTGCTTACTTCCCTCCACTGGCTGCCTGTCATGGCTCGCATCAAATTCAAAACATTGGTGCTAGCCTTCCAAGCAGTTAAGCGGTCTTCCCCAGCTTACCTACAAAAAATCTTCAGACCCTACACCCCTTCGTTCAGCCTCCACATGCCGCTTGGCACCTCCCCCTCTCCGAACCTCCACCTCACGCTCACGACTACTGTCTGCTCTGGCTCCACGGTGGTGGAACGAACTCCCTGTTGAGGTCAGAACTGTAGAATCTCTCCCCACCTTCAAGCGCAAACTGAAGACGCACCTCTTCAAGCAGCACCTCTCCCCTTCCCTCCCTACCTCCCTGTGAACCTTAATTGTTGTCTTTGTGATTTACTTTGTGTGTCGGTATTTTTAGTTGGCTAGGTAAGCAGTATTTGGATAGTTAAGTTTGGTCACTTTTGCTTTGTTCTTTGTTTGTTTATTTGTTCGTTTAAAAAAATAAAAAAATTTTTTTTTTAAAAGGCCCTGGTCCTTATCTTTGTTGTACAGGTAGCAGTTGAAATTGTACTTCCCCCTAGGGTCTTTCAGCGCACTTATCCCTGGTTATGAGTATGCACTTTGTTCTGGATAAGAGCGTCTGCCAAATGCCATTAATGTAATGTAATGTAATGTAATGTAATAGCACCTGGGCAGGGCTGGGCACTCTGGGAGTAATCAGCGGGATGCTAGGCTTAGAGATGCTTGCCAGTGTGGAGGATGGTAACTGCTGGGTACATTCTAATGGGAGTGCCCAATGATCGTCAATAAAGACAGAAAATGTAAATCATTCAGAAATGTATTTAAACAAACAATGTGGGATTTATCAATGTTTTCGTGTGTCAGTTTGTTAGTAGGATCGGAATGGATTTCACAAGTGCTCTGAACTGTTAGTATCAGGTGCATAAATGAAAAAAACTTGGTTGTAAAGCTTGTTTAGTGCTTCTTATTATTCCATTCATGCATATTTTGTTTAGATTTGAAAATGAGTGGAAAAATTGAATATTAGAATTATTTATATCATATAAAAATCTTTATTCAACATTAAAATGGGTGGTTTCATTTAGGTAATCCTGATTAATTATAATGCTTAATTTGAGTTGAATATAAATTCCATAAAACATGTAAACAAAGTTTGCTATGAATCCCAGCTAACAGAGAAGGTTCTGAGAACATTCAGCAACATTATCTATAGGTTCTAAGAAGGCTCCACTGCAACGTTACTAAATAAAGTTCCTGGAACTTTCTAGAAACATGTGATGTAAGAATGTTTCTTTTTCTTCATCATGTTTTCAGAACATTGCTCACATAACGTACCCAAGATAATGTCACTGCAGTGTTCTGGAAACATGTGATTTAAGAATGTTTTACTTTACAACGTTTTTAGAATGTTGCACGGAAGAGAAATTACATTCCGAAAATGCTGAAGTAACCTACAATACGGTTCATGTATCATTGTTGTGAGAATGTTAAGAAATGTTACATACAAACTTTATAAAAACTCCCACAATACTTGACACATTTAGCAATATTTTCATAAATCCATGTGTAAGTATTTATGTGATCGAAACCAAACTAACAAATTCTGCGGGATTTATCAAACGCGCGTAGATACAACATTTTTTTGTATCCACGCATGTATGTGGATAAATACCAATCAATCGTAAACAAGAAGCTTGTGCACAGCACTTATGATTAGCATAAATGAACGCCCCTAAAATACCTAATAAGGACCAAGGAATTCAATGCCAGGCAGTTAAAAGAGATGGTCGAGAAAAGATGAAAGAACTTTGCTTTAGAATGCTGTGTAGCCTACACATGATCTGATTTTAAAAAATCATTATATGACTGTGTGCTACAGCTACTTTGTAACATATTGTCTTTGCGATTGTAGCAGGGTAGAGGTTGCCTCTTTCCCTGTTGTTCTCTCTGCCGTCCACTTGAACTCTCTCACCCTGGCCCTCCCCTTTTTCTCCCTCTGCACTGCTTTGGCTTCGGTAGCCAAATTAGCATACAAGATTGGCACGTTTTAGTATTTTGTTTATAAAAGTCCCACGCAAACCTCACCTGAACGTATGCCTTGCAAGTGCCTCCCTGTTTGCCACCTGACTTCTGCTGCTCGAGAGCTTGTCCTGGGAAGCTGTGGTTCTTGTCCGTGTTGCTTGACACCGATAGTTCAGGTCGGCTTCATTTTAGTTTGGTAATCCAGTCCGTTCGGATGTTTTTTTTGCAATGATTGTGGTGAAGTTTTTACCTCACGTGGCCCAACATCCTCCCTTAGCATCACTAGCCAGCACATAGTTTTATTTGCGCAATCTCACTGCTGGTATGTAAACATAGCCACGTCAGAAATGTTCTAAGGCTGTACACTTTCGGGTTGTAATCTTGTCACCTTATCTTGCAGGGAGCTCGAGGCCACATATCTATTGCTTGTCAGTCAATGATGAGTGGGAAGGCTGCTGTTTTGTCTCTATTTGAATGGTTTTGTCTCAATCTTGTTTTATTATTTCTGGTTCTTATGGTTTGGTATTGCTTCTTTAATATTGTCCCTTTTTGGGCGTTGTCTGTGTACATGGTTTACTTATAGCAAACTAATTAGTATTGATTAATTGTTTTTATTTCTGTGCATGGTTAAGTTTCCCTTTGGCACATGGTACCAACTGGTACATTTAGATTTGCCCTTGTGTGCTTGGTTCTCTGCTCATTATTTCCCCCCTTTTTCTTTAGCAATGACTGTGTGCCCCTGAGGAGGCTAGGCACCTGGTGGTGGTTTCCTGCACTGCATGTGACTTAAGAGCACGTAGGTCGGTTGATCTCTGAGGTTCATTTCCCTGGGTGAAATTCCCAGGGTGGAATAATTGGCTGCTTATTGTTGATG
The DNA here is from genome assembly GCF_963514075.1 of Conger conger. Lineage (NCBI taxonomy): Eukaryota > Metazoa > Chordata > Actinopteri > Anguilliformes > Congridae > Conger > Conger conger. The sequence goes on from NC_083773.1 coordinate 7,563,809, forward strand.
AATTACTCGGTGCTTTTATCACTGGTATACTAGCACACCATTCCTGGTTACTCATGCCACACAAACATAAAAATATACAGTAATATACAGCAATTAGTGTGTCAGTTGAAAAGAGCAAATTTGAGATTTCCAAACATTCATTTTTGTATGTATTTCTTTAAATAAATTAATGTAACATATTAAGCAATCGACCACTATCCTGATAAAAACTTGATCGAGGCTGGGATTACCCGGAGAGCTAAAAGGAAGTGAAAGAGCCTGCAGAAGAACTGTGGCAAGTTATCTGATAGTACAGTACTGTGCAAAAGTCTTCGGCACCTGTATAACATTCTGTACAGATAAGATTCTTTCAAAAATAACACAATGAAATGTCCTAAATAAACCGACTATACATTTTACATTACATTTTAGTAATTTTGCAGAACAGTTAAAAACTAAATCAAATCAATATTTTTTCTGACCACCCATGGCGTTAAAACTGCATCAATTCTCTGAGATAGACAACGCTGTCCTGCAGTTCTATAAGACAATCAGCAGGGAGATTGTTCCAAGCATGTTGGAGAACTTGGATACTGTAAGCATGTTACAGTAGGGAATTGCTTCCAGTAATATGTTACTTTTTTAATTCAATACAAAAATGTCTCTGTAAAATCTTTTGGAAAATGAATATTTGGTAATCTCAAATGTGTTTCTTTATACTAACATACACAAAAAAATAAACATATATATAATAAAGTCTAGGGTGCCTAAGACTTCTGCACAGTACTGTATATTAACATGTATTTAGGAGTTGTTTATTCTGTTAAAAAATGGACAAGGAAAAACTGAACGTCCTCATGGAGAAATAGAAGAGCTATAGCTAAGACCCACAGAACCTGCTGTAAAAAGACAACATTGAAAAATATACTATTTGGGGCGCCGTCACCATTGCCATCAGAGCTTCTGATAAGTAACCAATTTCAATGTGCCAAACTAACATCAAAACGTATCCCACCTACTTTTGTTTACATAGGCAACATAAACTAGGTATGTGCCATGCAGGACTGGAATAAAACAAAGGCAGGCGGTTTAAAACGTGGTGCAGCGTCCTACATGCTTATTATTGAATAAATATAAGTTCATATTATTGATTAAATTGGTATAACATGTAATATTATTGATTAATCTGTTCACTTACCTTAATTTAATTGAGTAAATAGAGGTGCAGAGCCATGCAGTGTCGGGAGTAAGCAGTGCAATGTCAGGGCCAGGGAAGATACTGCAGTTGTTGGAAAACTGTTCAATTCATGTTCCAGTTAAAAAAAAATGGTTTGGCATTAGAGTGGCAAAAATCATAAGAGAGACATTGCTGTCTGGAATTACCCAGGAGGGCAACAGCGATGTTTTGACTGTCCTGTACTAGTCCAAGAAGCTGAGGATGGAAAGCACCAGAACATGCTCTGGAATTGGACAGGAACGGTCTGTGGATCTTCTGAGTTCTGGCTCCAGTGTGTTGCATAAACTTAAAAGGAGGTGTCTGGGCAGTCAGAACTAATAATTTTATAATATCTATAGTCAGAAACAACTTGTGAGCCTCACCAAAGAAACTGGTTCAGTCTCTGAAGATGCGCTCTCTCCAAAGAGTGAAACATCACCCATTTTATGTTTCTATATGATATGAATAATAATGATATTAATTTACCTTACTAAAATGATTTTGCCTCTCTGAATCAAAAAGAATGAGTTTGGTACATCTCTTTATGTTTCTCCACCAGGACAATCAGCTTTCATTCGTCCAATTGTTTTACAGAATAAACAACAAACAATCATGGCAAACTGTTAACTAAACACATTTTAATGTTTGCAAAGACAAGATGTTACAAAGATATAATGATTTTATAATGATTTTTAAAAAAAAGAGAATCTTTTCTCTGCCATCTCTTTAAATTGCCAGAAATTGAATGCCGTTATTTTAGGGGCGTCATTTTATGCTAATTACAAATTCGATTTTTTGATACAAAATGTAAAGCCACACGGCAGGTTCTGGGGCTTAGGCAGGACTGACACAGTGCCTCGGACTTCTTCATTACGTTTCGGACCCTGGCGGACTCTTCTGGTTCTAACAGGGACGCTCTGTACGACACGTTTTTGCATGGTCTTTCTGACCTTATTCAGGACAAGTTACCATGTGTGATCTGCCTCCGGATTTGGATGGGCTAGTGGACCTAGCTATATGCATCGACACCCGCCACAAAGAACGTGCTTCACATCACCCTTGTTTTATCACTTCATGCTCGGACCCCTAATAAAAATCAGAACAAGCACAATAGGGTTCCAGCTCAACATGAATAAAGTGCTCGGGCCATACCTGTCTGTAGGGCCAGCTGCTGTGTGCTCCCTCCTTCAGAAATCACATCCTTCCTCCCCTCGCCTCCAAGCTCAAGCCCTATAGTGCCTCTTTGCGTGTTGCACATGTTCTGTCCCGAGTCCATCCTGTAACAGAAACAAGAAAGTGAAGAAACGCTACCCTCTCCCACTCATATCCACAACTCCAGCGGACCACTATCTTCACTAAATCTCGTCAGGATCCGTAAGGGGGATATGTGGACAACCGCCTTTAACACCCTCACAAGCCAATATCAATACCTGGTGATACCTTTTGGATTGGCTAACGCACCTGCTGTCTTCCAAGCCCTTATTAATAACGTCCTCCATGTTGGACCGCTCCGTGTTTGTCTACCCTGACAAACTCCTCCAGGATCCCTGGGTCCTCATGGCTGTCCACTTTGCCAGGGGTGTGTGCACAAAGTATTAAACCAGTGTGCCAATAATCATGGAACCTATTTCTTGGGGGAAATAAATGTTTTATTTGGAAGATGTAAAACTTTGGTTCATTCCATTGAGACATTAATAAAGCACACTACTTCATGCATGTTGGAAAATAAAGCTTATGTCAATAATTGTGTTTTTAGTGTACAGCACTTTTTGTGCATATGTATCAACAGTGCCAATAATTCTTGAGTCCACTGTATATAAATTTGAGATTTCAGTTTTTCATTTGTAATAAATTTGCCAACATTTCTGAAAACATGTTTTCACTTTGTCATTATGTGGTTATTGAAGTCTGAATACCTTCTGAATCTACTGTAAATGACAGTACCCTAGACATAGGCGGTTGGCTGGAGTTGGCACTCAGTGTATCCATTGGTTTTGGTTGCTGCAGCTTTGGTTGGCCCAGCTAACGGGAAAGTTTGTTGTCTCCATGTAAAAACTGAAATAATGTATTTGACGTTAATGAATTAATTCATGAAAAGTTAATAATTGTCTGACTTGACTCCAGAGTCCTCATGCTGAGGGGACTCAAGTCAGAGTGCAGGAATTACATGCTTGATGTTCTGTATTCTCTGTTCTGGAATAGTGGTAGAGACTTCAACAAAATGTCACCCTTGGGGATCCAAGGGCAGCTGGTTCATACCCAAGTGTAGCCCTCAGGGAGGGGGTAGGGGATGTGCCTCTTTGGCATGAGGATGAAGGTTCTCATGAGGTGGATTATGCTGCATGCCGACAAGAAGAAAAAAGAGTGGTGCAGAGATTCCTCTTTCAGATGCCACCTGTAACCACAGATGGAGAGGGTCATCATAATCACTATTGGCACAGATTGGCCACTTGGTGGCACAACAGCGATAGTTCAATATTCAGTAATGAAACACCCATAACTTTTGACTGTCCTAGTGAAATAGGACCAAGGTTTGTAGATTTCTCTCCTCACAAAGATCAAGTCTCTTGGACCATATACACTCACTAAGGACTTTATTAGGATCACCTGTACACCTACTTATTAATGCAATGATATAAGCAGCCAATTGTGTAGCAGCAGTGCAATGCATAAAATCATGCAGATTTTGTCTTGGCACACTTTAGGCCAGTTAATACCAACTGCGTTGAACTCAGTTGGTCTCATACATGGGACAGAGGCTATTTGTATTACATACTGAAAAACAAACATTGGTTGCCTCACCAAATGCCACTTCGGCCCAACCAATGGTTGCTTTTACTTTTTACATTACATTACATTACAAAAGATCACACAATACATTCCTTGCATTAATACAAAATGTTATTTTGTTAATAAAACATATTCCAGCCTTTTAAGGACAAGAAGCAAAACCACCGTAAGGAAAGTTAGGTTGGAAACCATGAACAGTGCACAAGCTAATTGTTGTGCTAAGGAATTCCTAGTGCATTATAAAACGTAATATTCTAAGCGAGGTTGTATTGACATAATGAAATATACAGTACTGTGCAGAAGTCTTAGGCACCTGTATAACATTCTGTACAGATATGATTCTTTCAAAAATATCTAAATAATAATATTAATAAAAAATAATTCAATGAAAGGTCCTAAATTAACGTACTATGCATTTTACATTGTATTTTAGTAATTTGGCAGAATAGTTAAAAACTGAATCAAATCAATATTTTTTGTGACCACCCTTCGGCATTAAAACTGCATCACTTCAGCAGGGAGGTTGTTCCAAGCATGTTCTTCGGCAGACTTTGGTTGGCGCCTTGCTTCTGATCTCAGACAGCCTTGATCAAGTTTTTATGTAATAGGGGGCGGCCTGTAGCATAGTGGACACCCAAGGTCGGTGGTTCTAATCCCGGTGTAGCCACAATAAGATCCGCACAGCCGTTGGGCCCTTGAGCAAGGCCCTTAACCCTGCATTGCTCCAGGTGAGGATTGTCTCCTACTTAGTCTAATCAGCTGTACGTCGCTCTGGATAAGAGCATCTGCCAAATGCCATTAATGTAATGTAATGTAATGTGTTTATACAAACACACACAAAAAATAAACGTATATATAATAACGTCTAGGGTGCCTAATACTTCTGCACAGTACTGTATATGTACAGTGCCATGAAAATATATTAGTCTCCTTTCTTATTTGCTTTATAATTGCATACTTGTCACACTGAATGGTTTCAGATCTTGAGACAAAATATAATATCAGACAAATACAGACATTTCAAAACAAGACACATGGTAATTCTATCTGTGCCTTTACTTTCTTTTAAAATGTGTCTTTCAATGTACAAGTTCTGAAAAAGTTGCAAGATTAAGTGCAGCGATATTACCTTGGAGCAAACCATATTATTCCCTTATTTTTCAGCATTGTTGGTGCTTGGAACAGAATGACTCGCCATCATTATATTTATTAACATTATTATTGGCTGTAATATTGGCATTACCTTTATTGCATGAACTGCACATGCTCTGATTTTCTACAAGTTGGTGCTGTTACGCTAGAAGCTGCTCGAGCAGTGCATTCCCAGCACACATTTTTCATTTGCTATTTAATGCCTGTTACCTTGATGATGAGGAAGATGATGACAGAGGAATCGCAGGCTCCATTATACAAGGTGATGATGGTGGGGTGTCAAAGAGGCTCCCCACCTGTTGAAAGAGTCAAAAATGCACAACCACAACTCCACAGAGAGCCCACGATTGTATGCTGTATTTTCTGTTCATGCATCTAGGTGGGGCTAGAGAAGCCATTGATTGCTGTGGTTAATCGAGTGATCTGATACACCAGTATTTCAAAATGTTTAATCTGGATCAGAATTATTCACATTTTAAAATATTTTCTGATATGTCAGAGTGCAGGCTTTTAGTGAATTCGAGAGAAAAGTGCAAAGTGGTTTGTCGGATACAGATGCTACACAAGCGTCACAACTCTACTGGTGGTCAGAGGACCATTCAAGTCATTTAACTCTGACATATATCTGTTCAGAAAAAGTAAGACATATAATGCAGTACAATATAACAAGCTTTCCATAGCTAAACTTCAAGTTCAGATGTGTCATGTTCAAACACTGGAATAAAACATCTTTTACATCCTCGACATTCACATAAGGTGCGTGTTTAACATAGGATTGATACATTTGCAACGATAAAACAACATTTAATAGCTAACCGAATTGAAATCAAACAGGATAGTGCAATGCTATTTTGATATGAACATCAATACGAACAACATAGGAGGCTTCGCTGCTCGTTCACTATAGTTTTGTTATTCAACGTAATCCAACCCAAACCAAGCTCATTTTCATTTAGTTGACTCGAACCAGACTGCCCATCACTAGTACCTGGTGATTGGTTGAGCCCTCTGGTTTCTATTCCAAGCCATAGGACATTCTTTGGTGATGATAATATTTCCCCTAAATATTTTATTTTCCCTTGTAAGTCTTGTCTTGCATATGATTCATTGAGAATGGGGACAAACCAGAAGGTTTGTGATGAGTAACATTAAGCCTCCAACTGAAATGCAGATCAAAGCTGGATACTTCTGCAGGAAAATGGGATAAAAAATGAGAGGCTAAGCTTTCATTGACAGACAAACCTCCAGTGGGCTCCGGAATTACTGGACCCTTGATAAATATGCACAAAGAAATAATACAGTTATTGACATAAGCTTTATTTTCCAACATATGTAGAGTATTGGGCTTTATTAAAGATTCAATGGAATAAACCAAAGTTAAACATTTATTTCCCAGAAAAACAGGTTCCACAATTATTAGCACCAGAGGTTTAGTATTTTCTGCAATGTACTGGCAAAGGTGACAGCCAGCTATTATTTGTGATACAGTTAGAGAACACACTTGGATGGATTTTTGACCATTCGTCCATGCACAACTTTTGAAAAGAATTTATATCCTTGGGATACCCCACTCTTCAGTTCAGACCATAGGTTTTTCATGGGATTTATGTCTCGGGACATAAATTGTTGTTGTTTTTACTTAACCATTTCTGTGTGGATTTTGATGTATGCTTGTCCTGCTGGACAATCCCCCTATGACCAAGACGCAGCTTCCTAGTAGAGGCCACCAGGTTTCCTGACAAGATTTCCTGGTACTTTGTTGAATTCTTTGTGCCATTGATCTTAAATAGTGCCCTTGAACCACTGCCAGCAAAACATCTCAAACACATCAATGAACCACTGCCATATTTGTCAGTAGTATTGAGGTGCTTCTCATTCTGTGCATTCCACTTTGCGATCAAACATATCGATGATGTGTATAGCCAAAACATTCCATTTTAGTCTCAATTTCGGCCAATTTCACTTTGTTACAATCATTATTAGGGGTGCCAATAAGTTATAAAAAATGAGATACATAAAAAACATTGAAACATCAGTAAATGTATGCAAATAAAAGTGTACAGTTTTCCCATATGTTTGAAAATAAAATATAGATCATTATAAATGCTGTTTATTATGTGCAGCCTTTTTTAAATTAAGGGTGCCAATAATTCTGGAGCCCACTGTGTATGGCTTGCTAACTGCCACTGTGTCAGGTGAAAGACACTTTACCTGGATGTGAAAAAGCAATCATCAAGGTTCCAATGGTGTACAGTATTCTGGGAAAAGAAAAAAGAAAACACAAATCACAGAAATGAGTTTAATCACTGAAAGCACAGGAGTTGGGGGGCTTGATTTCTGGGGGTCAGAGTGAAAGTTTTAGTTTGTATATATGCAAAGAATTGATGTACAGTTCAGCATAATTACAGTCCCCCAAATAGTATTGGAACAGCAAGGTCAGTTCCTTTGTTTTTGCTATACACTGAAGACAATTGAGTTTGTGATCAAAAGATGTACATGAGATGATAGATCTGAATTTCAGCTTTTATTTGGTATTTTTAACTTAGAACATGTCACCTTGAATCAGACTGCCCAATTTTTACGTGAGAAAAAGTATTGGAACATGTGACTGGCAGGTGTTTCTTTTTGTTCAGATGTGTCCTGTTAGATTGATTGGTTAAACAATAAATAGTTCTGAATGTCTACTTTTGGTCTTAGCCTTGGGTTTTGCCTGTGAAGACTGCATTTGTGTCTTTGGGAAAAAAGCAAGCCATTGGGGATAGCTTGTACAACAACTTGGAATGACCTGAAAAGAAAGAAACCACTGGCATATTGAGCAACAGACAGAGTTCTGGAAAAACGTCTTGTGGACAGATGAGACCAGATTGACCTATCAGAGTGATGGCTGAGGATCAAAGTGTAGAGGCCAAAAGCAACTGCCCAAGAACCAAAGCACCCCCTCTCATCTGAAACATGGTGATGGGGGTATTATAGTTTGGGCAATTATGGCTGCCACAGGTGCTGGCTCACTTGTCTTCATTGATATTGTAACTGCTAATAGCAGCAGCAGCGGATTTAATTCTGAAGTGTACTGAAGCATCTTATTGGCTCAAGATCACTCAAATGCCTCCAAGCACATTGGATGGTGCTTCATCCCACAGTAAGACAATAATCCCAATCAAACTTTTTTTTCATCACTTTTCTCCCAAATGCCACATTAAGTCCAGCTCAGTGTTATTTTCTTGACTGACAGGTAAGATATTTTCCTACGTAGATCACCCTGGTAGGATTGGTAGTTTTTCCTTTTTTACTGGAGGGATAATTATTTATTGAGTTTAATCTACTAAATTAACACCTTAAGTGTCACCGACCCAGGGCTGTTTGAAAGTGTTAAAACTTACGCTTCTATGAAGATGCTATTATTGTGATTATTGTACTTTTTTTTTTTTTATATAATCTTCTCAATTGTTGCGGCTGAGGACAGCACAAGGAGGTTGTGAGGGTGAGGTAGGGGGAGAGTGACAGGTGTGGGACAGTGCAAACACTTCTTTCAGTTTAGTAAGTTTTTTCTTCAGTTTAGTAAGCAAAATGCAGTGTTTACACCTCATAAGACCCATAATATCATTCGGTTTCCATGTTGAAGTTTGCAAATGTCCTTTTTGGAAATTTGTCTGGTCTTGTGGCTGTGGCATTGTGTTTCTTAGAGCAGGCACAGCCTCAATAATCTGTATCCACTATGAACACAAGAGTTATCTTTAAGAAGAGACCAAGATTATGCCTGTAGTCAAAAGGGCTCAAGAATAGTAACCATTTTATTTTGGGTATGTAAATTTCAAGCTTGTGTTAAGAAAAGAGGCAATACTTAAGGGGTTAAAGCCCATTTATCAAAAAGACTTGCATGTGAAGAAATTGTCCTATATATATATTGTGGTGCCTCGGGGTGAATCCTGAGGTGCAGAGAGTGGGCAGAGCTAGGAACCAACACAGGAGATAGCAGATGTCAGAAAAAATACTTCTTTTTATTTTTTCTGTGTTTTTTTTTTCCGGGGTATCGGTGATAGCGCCCCCCCTCAGGGCAAGGGTAGGGGAAAACTGGAGAAATCAAAGGGGCCGTTAGGCAAAAAATAAACGAAGATTCTTCCCAGACCGGGGTATTTTCCAGGGCTTCCTCCCTCCTCTCCTCTTCGGCCGCGTCAGGGCTGGCGGGAAACACAAAGACAGGGGGTGAATAGGGAGGTAATTTATCTGGCTCACGTGACCGGCGTCCGTTTCCAGGTCTTCGGTGTTGCCGTCCGTGAAGGTGGGGTCTTCCCTCAGGTTCAGTATGGCTGGGCGTTGCAGGTCCTTCCTCTCCCTGCCTTCCACACTCTCACATGCTCAGGAATGGCACCAACTGAGCCTGGCTGCAGCCTCGACCGCGCCTTAAATCCCATTCCCTGCTCATTAGGAAAAGAGGCTGCAGGTGAGTCAGTGATTTTCCACTCTGCTAACTCACGTGCGCTGGCCGGGGTCCTGGACCGCAGGTAGAGGGATCTCTCTCCAAGGTGCTGATCTCCCCATCACATCTCTAGGCAGATATACCCCTTCGCACACCTCTCCCAATGCGTGACGTCTGCGCGGTTGACCGGCACGGGCCCCTCCAGGGTTCTCCACCCACGTGGCACAACATTCAGGAGCAGGGGTGCCACATACCCCCCCCCTCAGCTCCAAGCCCCGGGCGGGAGCGTCTGCCCCTAGGCCATCCTCCCTCCTGGATAGCACATCAGCATTCTGGTGCAGCTTCCCAGCGCGATGCTCCACCTTGAACCGGTAAGGCTGCAACTCTAAAAACCAGCGGGTTACTCGGGCATTGCTGTCTCGGTTCAGGTACATCCATTTGAGGGGAGCATGATCGGTCACCAACAGAAACTCACGGTCGAGTAGGTAATAACGTAATTTACCTACCGCCCATCTGATGGCAAGGCATTCCTTCTCGACCGTGGCATAATTCCTTTCATGGCCGAGGAGTTTTCTGCTGATGTATGTCACTGGATGCTCCACCCCGTCCTGGATCTGTGACAGGACCACTCCCAGGCCCACTTCCGATGCGTCGGTCTGCAGCACGAAGGGTTTCTGGAAGTTGGGAGTTATGAGGACTGGTTTCTCACCTAGAGCGGCCCGTAGGTCCTGGAAGGCTGCAGCGGCGAGGGGGTTCCATTGGACCCGGTTGGGCTGCTCCTTCTTGGTGAGGTCGTGTAGGGGGGCTGCTCGTGCTGCAAACTCCGGAATGAACTGCCGATAGTAACCCACCAGACCCAGGAACATTCTCACCTGTTTCTTTGTAGCCGGTTGGGGCCAGGTGGCAATGCTGTCGACCTTGTTCGACTGGGGCTTCACCCGCCCCCTCCCGACCGTGTGGCCCAGATAGGCAGCTTCCTTAAATCCGAGCCGGCACTTTGCTGGGTTAGCCGTCAGCCCGGCCTCCCTCAGGGACCTCAGCACCGCTTCGACTTTGTCGACATGGCTGTCCCAGTCGGTGCTGTGGATGACGATGTCATCCAGGTAGGCGGCCGCATACCTCTGGTGGGGCCGCAACACCTGGTCCATCAACCTCTGGAACGTGGCCGGGGCTCCATGCACGCCAAAGGGAAGGACGGTGTACTGGTAGAGGCCCGTCGGGGTCGCGAAGGCCGTCTTCTCCCTGGCACGGGGTGTTAGGGGAACTTGCCAATACCCCCTCGTCAGGTCCAGGGTGCTGATGAACCGGGCCGGTCCCAGCCGCTCAATGAGTTCGTCCACCCTCGGCATCGGGTACGCGTCACACAGGGAGATGTCGTTCAGGCGGCGGAAGTCATTACAGAACCGCCAGGTTCCATCCGGCTTGGGGACTAGCACCACGGGACTGGACCAGGCACTGCGGCTTTCCTCAATAACCCCGAGGTCGAGCATTCTCTTCACCTCCTCCTGTATGGCGTGTCGGCGAGCTTCTGGGATTCGGTAGGGTCGTAATCTTACCGTCTTCCCAGGTTCAGTGCTGATGTCGTGGGCGATTAGGTGGGTGCGGCCGGGCATAGTCGAGAAGATGTCCCGGCTTCGATTCACCAGCTCACGTAGCGCTTGCTGCTGGCGGGAGCTCAGTTGCTCTCCAATACTCACGTCAGGGGTCGGTGGGGGCAGCCACTGGGCAGAGAGGACTGGGGTCGGAGCTGGGGGTGGCTCATGCCACCTCTTCATCAGGTTGACGTGGTAGATTTGGAGGCGGTGTCGTCGCCCCGGCTGTCTCACTCGGTAGTTCACAGGTCCTGTGCGTTCCACGACCTCATACGGCCCATGCCATTGGGCCAGAAATTTACATTCACTGGTGGGGACTAGAATCATCACCTTGTCTCCTGGGGCGAATTCTCTCACCTGGGCTCCCCGGTTATACAGCCTGGCTTGCTCCCGTTGTGCCCGTTCCATGTGGGCCCTCATCATGGGCCAGATCTGGGCCATCCGCCGGTCCATCTGCTCCACATGCTCGATCAGGCTGCGGGTTCGGGACGGTTGCTGTTCCCAAGCCTCCTTCGCCAGGTCCAGTAATCCACGGGGGCGTCTACCGTATAGCAGTTCAAAAGGGGCAAAGCCGGTGGTGCTCTGGGGTACCTCTCGGACTGAGAAGAGAAGATAGGGTAAGAGCTGGTCCCAGTCCTTACCGTCCGTTTCAATCATTTTCCTCAGCATGGCTTTGAGGGTCTGATTGAACCTCTCCACTAGTCCGTCGGTTTGGGGGTGGTAGACGGAGGTTCGTAGTTGGGTCACTTGTAGCAGTCGGCACATCTCCTTTAGGACCCCCGACATGAAACACGATCCTTGGTCGGTCAGGAGTTCCTCCGCTATTCCGACCCTGCTAAACAGCAGGAACAACTCCCTGGCAACCGCCTTTCCGGTCGCGGTCCTGAGCGGGACGGCTTCTGGGTAGCGGGTTGCATAATCCAGGATTACGAGTATGTACCGATGTCCCCGGCTGGACTTCGGTAAGGGCCCCACGATGTCCATCGCAATCCTCCTGAAGGGAACATCAATTATTGGCAGGGGTATTAGTGGGTTCCGAAGGGTTACCTTAGGGCTGTGGAGTTGGCACACGGCACAGTGTCGGCAGTAGTCCTCCACAGCCTTTTTCACCCCGGGCCAATAGAACCTTGCCAGGATCCCCTCGTAGGTCTTCTCCATCCCCAGATGGGCTCCCAGCAGGTGAGTATGACCTAAGTAGAGGACTCGGGGCACAAACGGTTGAGGGACGAGCAGCTGTTCCACTTCCTCCCCCTGTGGGTTACAGACTCGGTAGAGCAGGTCTTGTTTTACCCTGAAGAAGGGATACGATGGTGTACTCACCGGCCCTTGTGGTACCCCGTTAATGTCTCGGGCATCTCTCCAGGCCTGAGCGAACTTTGGCTCATGTAGTTGGGCAGTGCCAAACCGTGTGGGTGCTTCGGCCTCCTCGCTCACCTCTTGGGGGCCCTCCGAGAAGGCTAGACGGACATCTCTCTCCGGGGGCAGGGCCTCCCCAAGCTCTTTCTCGGACGCAGTGATGGTTCCACTGGTGGCCGGGGTGCTGGGTTGGCGTTTCCTCTCAGGTGGCAGGGCCTCTCCTTCACTGTCCCCAGACGTCGCGGCCCAGACTGGTAGGGGGTTCTGGCGGGCAGCCCGGCGGGGCCGTCGTGGCCTCGTCTCCCTCAGAGGCCGGGGCCCCTCCTCCCAATAAGTCTGGAACAAAGGGCAGTCTCTTCCCATTAGTCCCATTTGCTCTCCAATACTCACGTCAGGGGTCGGTGGGGGCAGCCACTGGGCAGAGAGGACTGGGGTCGGAGCTGGGGGTGGCTCATGCCACCTCTTCATCAGGTTGACGTGGTAGATTTGGAGGCGGTGTCGTCGCCCCGGCTGTCTCACTCGGTAGTTCACAGGTCCTGTGCGTTCCACGACCTCATACGGCCCATGCCATTGGGCCAGAAATTTACATTCACTGGTGGGGACTAGAATCATCACCTTGTCTCCTGGGGCGAATTCTCTCACCTGGGCTCCCCGGTTATACAGCCTGGCTTGCTCCCGTTGTGCCCGTTCCATGTGGGCCCTCATCATGGGCCAGATCTGGGCCATCCGCCGGTCCATCTGCTCCACATGCTCGATCAGGCTGCGGGTTCGGGACGGTTGCTGTTCCCAAGCCTCCTTCGCCAGGTCCAGTAATCCACGGGGGCGTCTACCGTATAGCAGTTCAAAAGGGGCAAAGCCGGTGGTGCTCTGGGGTACCTCTCGGACTGAGAAGAGAAGATAGGGTAAGAGCTGGTCCCAGTCCTTACCGTCCGTTTCAATCATTTTCCTCAGCATGGCTTTGAGGGTCTGATTGAACCTCTCCACTAGTCCGTCGGTTTGGGGGTGGTAGACGGAGGTTCGTAGTTGGGTCACTTGTAGCAGTCGGCACATCTCCTTTAGGACCCCCGACATGAAACACGATCCTTGGTCGGTCAGGAGTTCCTCCGCTATTCCGACCCTGCTAAACAGCAGGAACAACTCCCTGGCAACCGCCTTTCCGGTCGCGGTCCTGAGCGGGACGGCTTCTGGGTAGCGGGTTGCATAATCCAGGATTACGAGTATGTACCGATGTCCCCGGCTGGACTTCGGTAAGGGCCCCACGATGTCCATCGCAATCCTCCTGAAGGGAACATCAATTATTGGCAGGGGTATTAGTGGGTTCCGAAGGGTTACCTTAGGGCTGTGGAGTTGGCACACGGCACAGTGTCGGCAGTAGTCCTCCACAGCCTTTTTCACCCCGGGCCAATAGAACCTTGCCAGGATCCCCTCGTAGGTCTTCTCCATCCCCAGATGGGCTCCCAGCAGGTGAGTATGACCTAAGTAGAGGACTCGGGGCACAAACGGTTGAGGGACGAGCAGCTGTTCCACTTCCTCCCCCTGTGGGTTACAGACTCGGTAGAGCAGGTCTTGTTTTACCCTGAAGAAGGGATACGATGGTGTACTCACCGGCCCTTGTGGTACCCCGTTAATGTCTCGGGCATCTCTCCAGGCCTGAGCGAACTTTGGCTCATGTAGTTGGGCAGTGCCAAACCGTGTGGGTGCTTCGGCCTCCTCGCTCACCTCTTGGGGGCCCTCCGAGAAGGCTAGACGGACATCTCTCTCCGGGGGCAGGGCCTCCCCAAGCTCTTTCTCGGACGCAGTGATGGTTCCACTGGTGGCCGGGGTGCTGGGTTGGCGTTTCCTCTCAGGTGGCAGGGCCTCTCCTTCACTGTCCCCAGACGTCGCGGCCCAGACTGGTAGGGGGTTCTGGCGGGCAGCCCGGCGGGGCCGTCGTGGCCTCGTCTCCCTCAGAGGCCGGGGCCCCTCCTCCCAATAAGTCTGGAACAAAGGGCAGTCTCTTCCCATTAGTACCGGTACGGGTAAATTTGGCACAACCCCCGCTCTTACCGCGTGCGTCCCCCGTGGTGTGATTAGGTTGACCCACACCGTGGGGTATTCTCTGGTGTCCCCATGGATACACGCCACGGCCACCTCTTCACCCCTATTTTCTCCCGCAAACTCTGGTCTTACCAAGGTGATGGCGCTGCCCGAATCCAGCACTGCTACAGTGTCCTGTCCCCCTACTCGTATCGGGAACCTGGGGGCCTCCGTACTCTGGTGCGCCCAGCAGGTGGTCAGGTACAGGCAGGGGTGCGCTGGGCTGCTCGGACCCCTGGCGGTGGGCCTGGACACCTCCCTCCCGGGGCAGTTCCTGGCTAGATGCCCCTCCTCTCCACAGTTATAGCATCTCCACTCCGGCCGTGGTCTCCCTGCGTCAGGTCTGCCCCGCCGATTTTGGTCAGGGCGGGCTGGTGGGCGCTTCACCTGTGCTGGGCACCTAACTGGGCGGCGCGGGGTTTTGGTGCGTTCAGGTTGGAGCATCTTCTGAGTGACCTGATGGTTTTCGAGGAGGCCCACTAGCAGTTCTACGGAGGTGGGTCCCACCTGGGCTATATCCCGTTTGGCTTCCCGGGGTAGAGCGCGGGTGCATCTGTCCAACACCACCCTCTCCAACAGGGGTGGCCCCTCTCCCTCGGCCAGCCAGCTCTTGGTCAGGCGGGTCAGGGCGGCGATTTGGGACCGGGCAGGCTGGGAGGCGTCATAGGCCCATTCGTGGTATCGCTGGGCTCGGGCAGGTAGGCTGAACCCATATTGGGCTAGGATGGCTCTCCTCAACTTGAGGTAGTCGGTGGCGTCAGCCATGTCCATATCACGATAGGCCTGTTGGGCCTCTCCCGTCAAGAAGGGGGCTAGTATGGCTGCCCAGGCTGCCGGCGGCCATTCTTCACGTTGAGCGGCGCGCTCAAACACCTGGAGGTACGCCTCAACGTCATCATCAGCTGTCATCTTTGTCAACGCCTCTCGGGGGGTTCGTCTCGATCCGTCACGGGGGGATAGGCGGCAGAGTTCGACCACCGCTTCCTGCAGGGCCCGCTGGGACCTCGCCAGCTCCGTGATGGCCGCTTCCATCATCCCTCGGGAGCCCTCCTCTGCTTCCGCTTCTTGCATCTCAGCGAGGGTAGGGGCAGCCAATCGTCTCCTTCTTCGCTCTTCCCCAGGGGGTGTGGCTTCCATTCACTCTCCGTTCTCACCCGTGTTGGTTCTTCGGCCCAGATCAGCTTCCACAGCGTGGCATCAGTATGCCCGCATTCTCCACCATATGTGGTGCCTCGGGGTGAATCCTGAGGTGCAGAGAGTGGGCAGAGCTAGGAACCAACACAGGAGATAGCAGATGTCAGAAAAAATACTTCTTTTTATTTTTTCTGTGTTTTTTTTTTCGGGGTATCGGTGATAGCGCCCCCCCTCAGGGCAAGGGTAGGGGAAAACTGGAGAAATCAAAGGGGCCGTTAGGCAAAAAATAAACGAAGATTCTTCCCAGACCGGGGTATTTTCCAGGGCTTCCTCCCTCCTCTCCTCTTCGGCCGCGTCAGGGCTGGCGGGAAACACAAAGACAGGGGGTGAATAGGGAGGTAATTTATCTGGCTCACGTGACCGGCGTCCGTTTCCAGGTCTTCGGTGTTGCCGTCCGTGAAGGTGGGGTCTTCCTCAGGTTCAGTATGGCTGGGCGTTGCAGGTCCTTCCTCTCCCTGCCTTCCACACTCTCACACGCTCAGGAATGGCACCAACTGAGCCTGGCTGCAGCCTCGACCGCGCCTTAAATCCCATTCCCTGCTCATTAGGAAAAGAGGCTGCAGGTGAGTCAGTGATTTTCCACTCTGCTAACTCACGTGCGCTGGCCGGGGTCCTGGACCGCAGGTAGAGGGATCTCTCTCCAAGGTGCTGATCTCCCCATCACATCTCTAGGCAGATATACCCCTTCGCACACCTCTCCCAATGCGTGACGTCTGCGCGGTTGACCGGCACGGGCCCCTCCAGGGTTCTCCACCCACGTGGCACAACATTCAGGAGCAGGGGTGCCACAATATGTATACACACACATACTCTCATTGAACACTTTTTTAGACTTCTACTGCTGTAGCCTATCCACTTAGAGTTATGATAGGTTGTTGTGTGTTCAGAGGTGGTCTGCTGCATACCACTGTTGTATTGTGTGGTTATTTGCGTTACTGTATCCTTCCTGTCAGCTTTGACCAGTCTGGCCATTCTCCTCGGACATCTCTCATTAACTGCTGAACTGCTGCTCACTGGATGTTTTATGTTTTTTTGCACCATTCTTTGCAAACTCTAGACTAGTGTGCGTGAAAATCCAAGGAGATCAGCAGTTTCAGAGATACTCAAAACACCCTGTGTTTGATTTACCTGCATAGGACATTGAAGCATCTGAGCTTGGTTTGCAGGATGGAAGCAGGGCAATCCGAGCATGCCTACTGGTTAAGTAGGCACACCTGGATGGCATTAAGGCCATGACATTTTGGTGCTGAGATGTCAAACATCATTTGACTCCCTTGGGAAGAGCTAGACACACGGAGATATGCCAAAATGCATACACAAAAGCAAACATTAACTCAATTGATCAGCTGACAGAAAACATAAGTGACATACTTTTCAGAACCCTGGATACTATTGCACCTCTTAAGAAGAGGAAAGTCTGCCAAAGGAAATTAGCACCTTGGTACATTGACCATACTCGTGCTCTCAAGCAAGCTTCATGCCAACTCGAGCGCAAATGGTGTTCTATCAAATTGCAGGTATTCCTCCATACCTGGAAAGACAGCCTACTAACCTATAAACATACCCTCTTCCACAGCACTTTCCTCATATTTCTCTACCTTAATTGACAAAAATAGAACAATCCACCTGTTTCCCAGACTGATCCCAGTGTTTCAATATCATTTAGCAGCAATGACTTTATGAATTTCTTTGATGACAAAATCTTCTACCACCCCTCATATAGGGTCTGCCCTTCCATTCACTCAACACATGGAGAATCTTCAGAAGGACGGGTGGCCTATCTGCTCCAATAGATCTCATGAAGTTTAATACCATAGTTCTTTTTTCAAAATCTTCTACTTGTCTATGTTTGTAGGTCTTACGGTGAGTTCTTAAAATTTATGTAGCACAGAGATTGTTCTGTCAATATTGACACTGAGAATATTGCACTGATAATGCATTGAAATCAGCTGATCCTGAGACGGGTGCGTGGGGGGTTTGACCAAAAATGCACAACTTAGACAAAAGGGGTGAAATAAAGTCCTGTCAGGGCTTTATTCAGGGAATGTCCAGTGAGAGTAGTCAAAAAACAAGCAATGTTCATACACGTAAAATCAGTACAGTACAGTACCGAGGGAGAAGGCAGTCTCGTAATCGGTACACCATGCAAAAAGTCCAGTCGCCAGGAAAGCTGTCAGCGGGGCAGAAGTACAGGCGGACGGTAGGCAGGCTCAGGGTCGATGATGGCGCAAGAGTCAAGACCAAAGTCTGCTCCGCGGGGCAAAAGCACAAAGATAGCAGGCAAAGTCATGGTACAGGCAGGCAATGGTCAACAAAACAGAAGTCAATAATCTTTGGTCAATAAACAGGCTTGGATCGTAACAGGTAGACAATGGCTTGACAAAACCGCTAACAAGTGCACTGATGAACAGGAGGCAACAATTTTGCAAAGACTTGCCATGAAACTGAGCTTATATGCAGGTGTAGACAGGTGTAGACAATTAGCTTGAGAGCAGCATGAGAATGGAAATCAGATGTGGAGGATTGACAAGTTAACAAAATAATTAGTAATCGTTAGTAATAAACCTATCCTGCCCTAGCGTTAGTAAATGACATGCACAAGAAACGTAAGGTAACATGAACACATGGTTAGAATGTTAATATTACCAAATCCTGATCTAAAGTTAGTAGATTAGTAAGAAGACAAGGGAAATTGAAACAATTAGGGAAGTGTGAGTGACAGAAAGGTTTGCAGAAAGACACAAAAAAGTGCATGCTAATCAATGAACAGAACATGAAACAAACATAAATCATGACATAAGTTTGCGAAATGTTACATGAATAAACTACATAACATGACAAGAGAAGACTAACAATTAAATTGTGACAACTAAACATGAAACGTAACATGACATGAAAATAAAATGTAACAAGAAATAAAACAAAAAAACATGGCGAGACTAGACTAACATAATACGTGACATGACAATAACGTAACTAAGACAATGACTAAACATGAAACATGACATGACAAACATGAAACGTGACAGATCCAATGGTATAAAGTCTGTGAGAGCAAACAATGTATTCAAATAGGCGATTGTGTACCAAAAATGTAGGCTAAGCAAACATCCTTTCTTTCTTACCACCAACTCACTTTTAAGGCATTTTGAACCATTCCTGTAAAATCAGTAAGAGTCTTCTTGTGAGCAAAGATGTTTCTGTTATGGAGATGAATGGGTTAAAAAAGACAGTGGCCTGAGGTGACCGAAGTTATCTGTCCAATCTTAACAAGCTAACCCTGAGTACTGTAAGTTAGTTTATATATTGATTAATTTATCAGATGCTCATATACTGAGGTGCAGAGAATCAGAAATAACTACAATTATTCTGAGTAATCATGGTTATTTTGAGCAGTAGTGCTGCCAGGATGTCTCCGACTATACAGTTTCTCTCACCCCCCTCAGTCTTCCTGTTTGTCTTTCCTCTTTTACCCTATCCCGTCATTTTCCTGTTCTCTATTCATGCGCTTTATTATAATCATATTCTCCTCTTGTTTCTACAGTTTTCCAGTCTGCCACTTTGGTAAGCTCAATGGTGTGGTTAATGCTGAATTGTCTGCGGTGTTGCTCCTGCAATTCCCCTGCATCATCCTGGTGAATGAGGTGTTGGATGGAGACCCCTTATATATGAGTACTGCACCACTATGCTCCGCACCTACACACCCAACATCCATTCACAGGAGAATCATAACATGAATCACTCTTCACTTGGGGGCCGTTGATGATATTTGTACCAGTCAGTTGTGAATATTTTCCATTGGAATTAGCAAATGTAATTGTGACACGTTAGGCAGACCTGGTCGCAGTCAGTTTGATTCCCTGCCCTGGAACTTTCTGTGCTGTGATCCCATTTCTATGTACATCCATTCTGCATTCCTCCATAAGGGGGCTAGGCTGCCTGCTCTCCTTACATCTTGCATTAAAGACTGTGGCCCCTCTTAAAAAAGAGCAAACTGGACACTCCCATACTAAGCAATTACATACCCATTTCAAATCTCCCATTCAAAAGTAAGATTATTGAAAAAGCCGTTTGTAATAAACTTAGTAACTTCTTAACCTTAAATAGCGAGTTTGATCAATTACAGTCAGGTGTCCAATCCCACCATAGTACTTATAAAAGTAATAAATAATTTTACTGGATCTTAGTGCAGCTGATTATTATTTGATACTGATTATGCATCCGAGCGAAAAGCCATGACATATAGAATCCGCCAAGGCTCAATTATTGGGCCTCTGTTATTCAATCTCTATATGGTCCCATGAGGCCAAATCATGTGAGACAACAAATTTGCTTACCATGCAGTAGCTATGCAGATGACACTCAAATTTACTTGGCTATCTCTCCAAATGACTATGGTCCCATAGACTCAATGTGTCAATGCATAGAACAAATAAACAATTGGCTGATCCAACATGTTCTTCATTTAAACAAAGACAAAGCAGAGATCATTTTATTTGGCACCAAATAAGCAAGACTTGAAGTTTGTGTTCTCTTTCAGTCCAGGGCTCGAAAGGCTAAAAGTCACTCAGAAAGACAGAAATCTTGGATGTGAAAATTGATTCAGATCTTCACTTAAGCACCCGTATTAAAGCAATAAAAAATAAAAACAAATAACAAATAGAGAGTTACTTTCACTTTTAATTTATATTTTCTTTCGGAGCTTTGGAATTTCTTAAATCTGTCTTTTTGTTGCCCTTTTAATTATCTGTTCAGAGAAATCCTAATTTAAGATTACTCTCATTATTGGCCTAAATTACCTCTAATTCTTAACCCTTATTGTTTGAAGGGTTTAATGCCCCAGAAGGTAGGAAATAACTAACTGTAAGGTGCAAAATTTTTATATTCTACATAACCAATCCTAAAAATCCTTTGTTGTGTGTCCACTATCTTCATTCTTTGACTAAAATAAGGTTAAACATAACTTTTAAAAAATAAATTTTTGGAAACTTGACTTGACTTGCTTGACCAAGGCTAATTAGTTTTCTAATATTATTTCATTTGTTTAATGACAAAAAATGACAAATACCGGTAATACCCATAATAGTAATTGCCTTATTAAAAGTATTAACAGGTTGTACCAATTGAAAAAAATCATTTTAATCTATCTAAACCACAGCTAGCTTAATCTGCCCTGGAGAATCCAAACAATCCTCCTCAGATTGAATTTGTATAGTGTCATGAGAATGAAAATTCCCCAAATTCCAGGAACATTGCTGACAATTTTAGAAAATTCTGTAGGTCTCCAAGTTTCCTGGAAAATTCCCTTCCTTTGGAAATACATGCAAATGAGTGTTCCAGTCTCTTCTCTTACTCCCTCTGCAGATAAACATAGCCCTGTGCATCCTGTGCCTGGCCACATTCATTCACCCGGCCTATGTCTATATCCGCTGGCGCAGATTGGCCAATCAGAGAAGACGCTCCGCCCAGCCACCGCCCAAAGATGAGAACGCCTTCTCTGGAGACAATGAAAACCAACCCCAGGATCCTCTTAGACACCCCCAAAATGAACACTCACAATGCCTCAGGCCTACTGTTTTATGAGGGTCCATTCTTTCCCCCACTGAGTGTTTCATGAAAATATTGGTCATGTTTGTTAAATAATAAAACAAACATGACCATGTTGGCTTCTTCTTTCCTGCTTCTGTAAACTGTCTTTGTGACATATGTTCTTAACAAACAGTGGCGGCTGGTGGTGATGCTGGATACGGGGGGATGAAAACTAAAAGTCTGATCATTATCAATAGCTCACACTCCAGCATTGCATTTGAATGCTATTTGATGAATACTTTTATTCAAAGCACCTTACAATACCATGAGCTCATACATTTTTCAGGACGGCTGGCACCAGTGGGAATTGATTCCATCACCAGTGGGTGCCATGCACTACCAGTTGAGCTACAGGGAGTGACATGGCTCAGGCAGTAAGAGCAGTTGTCCGGCAGTCGGAGGGTAGCTGGTTCGATCCCCGAGCTGAAGTGTCCCTGAACAAGACACCTAACCCCCGGTTGCTCCTGGTGGGCTGGTCGGCACCTTGCATGGCAGCCGGTCGCCGTCAGTGCGTGAGCGTGTGTATGAATGTAAAAAAACAAAAAAACAAAAAAACAAAAAACATGCAGTGTCCATCTTTGTTCATGTTACTTTACCTAATGGTAACATCAATGTAAGCACCACTGTCTGTCGCAGCCAACATAGCACATCATATTCATTTGTTGAAACCAACCCGTTTCTAAACGGGTTGGAATAAAACTGATTAAAAACGGCATCTTAAACAAGCGATACGGGAGACCTACATTTTTGCTCTCGTTGTGGTGGGCGATAATTTCTTCAAAGGGAGAACATTATCCAGCATAGAGCTTGGTCTCGACAGGAGTTTTAACAGACAGACCACTTTTTACTGGACTATCCGGCAGGTAATCTGTCATGATGATTATAGTCTCCATCCATGCTAAAAAGACAATCCTTTCTTTTTAGATGGCAATATAACTGTGTTGACAGGCAAGGCCTTGTGTTGTTGTTGCTCAGTAACACGCACACACACAGGGGCGTGCACACACACACACAAAGACCAAACACCTCAACAGTAACATACTTTCGGACAGACCTTTGGACAGAAACATACTTTTTGTTGTGTTCACTGTACTACAGCAAAAAAACCAGTTCAAATAAAACAACCAACAACCTTGATTAATGTGCAGACTTTCAGCTTTAATTTGATGGTTTTTACATCCATATTGGGTAAACCGTGTAGGAATTACAGCCCCTTTCATTGTTAGTCCCCACTAGTTTTTATAATATAGGGCATGAAGTTAGAAAGATAACTGAACAATATTACATGCACATAACAGGCGACAACGACAACAAACGACAAGTTACATTATCCATTGTTACGGAAACAGGGAAGGACACATGGCATTGGGCCTAGTTGTGTGCACATTCACAGTGTAAAATCATTTCATTCACAATTCATATAAAACATTGAAAAATGAAGACAGGCATCGCAGATAAAACATACTTAAGTCCAAAGATCAGCTTTAGCTGGCACAGACAATTGTTTAAAAGTACAATAGGTGAGATTTTTGTCTTAAAGCAGTGAGAGGATGAGGAAGTGGTCAGTGGAATGGCAGAAGCAAGTGGGGTACCACTCAGAGAGGTGGCCTTGCTCCTCGCCTTAGAGGTTGGGGGGGACGGGGACTGTGCCTTTCACTGCAGTTGAGGATTTAGCAGCTTGGCACAATAGTTCATTTCATCCACACAATGGACCAAAAGTACCAAAACACTGCAAAATCATTCGATCAAAACACCAGCACTACCTTTCTTCCAACAAGATTTTTTTGTCAATCATAGAACAATGATCTAAAAAACACAAAACCAGTGGCATTATAATAGCTGCACTCTTTTCAGTCAGTTATTTGCCAATTGAGCTGTAGAAATGTACCGTTTTTTGGTGGTTCAGCCTGACTGAGAATTTTTTATTTTTTTGCATTGTTTGTCAAACATTTACAGGTTGTCTACATACAGTGCTCTTGTGCTAACTGTGTAAGAAGACTCGGTATCCAAAAAAAAGCTTGTGAGCAAAACAAATATGAAACAAACGTGTTGTAATTGTAACTGTTCCCACTATTCCCTTTATTTAGAACCACAAAAAGAACCATATTGAAGCTATAGATATTGTGTGTGTGGGCGAGCTAAACAAATGTTCCTCCCAATGAGTTTGGCAGTGCAAGATTGCTTCAAAGACATGAATGCACAATGGTTTTGAAAATTGCGCACAGACTGAGATTAGCGCCAAAGTGATTTAAAAAAACTTTAATAGGGAGCATCTGTATCTGCTTTACCTCCCAATGGAACAGGCAGAAAATTATAATTTGACTTTTTTAAAACATGCTTTCTTGATACACTCATCCAACAGCCCTCCATAAGTGTTTCAGAGACAGGAGACAGCACAGAAGAGTGCTGGAGGGCACCAGAGTTAACATCAGCTCAGAGCTAAAATACACATTTCAGAGATCACATACCATGACCCAATTGAATGAATGTAAAACCCTTCGTTTCAGAGAAGATGCATGAGTTTCTGAATGAATGCTACAGTGCACTGCG
Source organism: Conger conger (assembly GCF_963514075.1). Lineage (NCBI taxonomy): Eukaryota > Metazoa > Chordata > Actinopteri > Anguilliformes > Congridae > Conger > Conger conger. The sequence goes on from NC_083773.1 coordinate 7,587,720, forward strand.
CACCATATAAACTAGCTAGCAACCACTCGCGCTTCCCGCCTCTCCAGTTCATCCCATTTGAAAAAACGGTCACCAGCTTGGCAAGTTAGCTACTTAGCTAACTAGCTAATTGAAGCTTCGCTGTTGGGCCTTGATTTTTATATACTTATTTGCACTAGATGTATAACTGGATTGGAATTATGATTGTAACATTAACCCCCTTTGCGTGATACTAGACACAGACAGCCGAATCAAACTGAAGTAAGGTTAGCCATCTAGCTAGCTCTAGCTAATAACAGCTGTAACTAAGCCGGCTAAAAGCCGCTCCTGTTACTGGCCAACATATACTAGCTAGACAAATCATAAAACAGAGCAAACTACTTCGATATAGAGTTAGATGTACTTAGATGTATAAACACTTGTTTGTGACTAGCAGTATTCCTCTCATGTTTATATTAACTAATGTTAGGCTACTAGTGTTCGCTAGCTTAGCCAAATGATTTAAGTGATAGTAATATTTATTTATTATAAAAGTCACATATATCATACCGTAAATTATTATTTCGGTTTTCTAATGGCTTACCTGTCCCTAATGTACTTCCAGGCAGCCCTGTACTCAAGTGCATCAATGCATATAGCTTGCGTGATGGCGCCCTAGAGCAACTGAAAACGTCTGTCAGAGTAAGTCAACCTGCATTCACATTTTTATTTTCGATCCGTATTACGTCTGATTAGAAAATAGCTACTTCATCTAAAATATCGAAATAACAGCAAACGAGCGAACGTGGCCTGTTTTATAATAATAATAATAATAATAATAATAATAATAATAATAATACACTTTATTTATATAGCAGCTTTCATACATACAATTGTGGGACGACACTGATTGTGGGAAAAGATACTGTTTTGGCCCATAATATGTTGTACAAGCCGGCAGTGCGCCAAATGTACCGGACTAGGCCCAAATATGCTGGCTACCTGGGTATTAAATAACGAATAATTCGCATTCCCCTTAGGAGAATTTTTTAAAAATGAGGGTTCTACTGGGAGTTTTCCGTTAAAATTATCACGTCACTGTATTTTCAGTGAGTAGGATTACGTCACAGTGGAAAGTTAATTTTTAGAAATAAATATGGGGTTTTCACGTCGGCCACATCATAAACCTACTTACTTCACGGAGCTCGTTCGTCATTACAACACAGTCGATTTTATAACCTATTAACATTATTCGCATTCTTGATAACGGAAAATTTGTTTGGTCTCTTCTGAAATTGTAAGTCTTAAGAAATATATTTTCCATGTAGAGCGAGTAAGCTCTGTTAAGTTTTGTTTTCATCTAGCAAGAATGCCATACGAAACCCATTGCAAGAGCAGCTAAGTGCGGTGTTTGATGAATGTTTGGGGAAATGTATCGACTATAAGGGCTACGGAAACTGCGTTCCTGACCATGTTTGTTTCATTTTTTCTCAGCTCAATTCAGTCGCGGGGGTCGCTGTTATCATCATTATATCGCTTGTGGTGAGTTATTTTTTACTTAACGTAATATATTAACAATGTTATTTTCCGGAGAGATATTAGGCTAAACCATCCAAGATGTACGTTAAATGTTAATTTGCTCATGGAACGTTTATGGAATACATATCATGTATGTACAATTAGCCTACTTATTTTCCTTGAGCGTCTTGTAGGCTATAACGCTGCCAAAAATGATATATATTTTTCACTTTGCCCTGTGTGCACTTAAAGGGACAATAGGTAAGATTTTTGTGTTAAAAGATTAAGACCATTGTAGATCCCTTCCTATCATTGAAAAAGTCTCACTGACATGTTGACTCAGCCTCTGCCTGTGTTTATAGTCCTTAAATTCTAGTTTCAAAATGTAAAATTGACGGCCATCACTGCGCAGCTGTGCAATAATTCAAGCTCATTGGTTGAAAAAATGGTTCTAATTGCCATTGCCAATGGCGTGGGGGCTTATTCAGATCGTTCGCGTGTGGCTTCCCAATTTGCACTCCAGACAAGCAATCCATGACACTGTGTACTATTGCTTATTATCCAAGCGAAGACTACATATCTAGTTAAAGAACAATAGCAGTTTTATTGGTAGCAACAAGCAAATTTGCCATAGTTAGCTCAATGAATTTACAAATATCCACCTGAGGCAATACGAACATCGGAGAAAGCGTTGTTGCACAGGCGTTGTCTCAGGTGGATATTTGTAAATTCGGCAAGCTAACTAATAGCTAATTTGCTTGTTGCTACCAATAACAAACTGGTATCATTTTATAACTAGATATGTATTATTCGCTTGGATAATAAGCAATAGTAGTATACCGTTTCAGTGATAGCTTGTCTGGAGTGCAATTTGGGCAGCGACGATCGACAATCAGAAAAAGCCCCCAGAATGCCATTGGCTGTGGCAGTTGGAACCATTTTTCAACCAATGAGCTTTAATTGCTGTACAGCTGTACAATGTTTTGGTGCATTTGACAGCCCGACAAATGTACACTTTGAGACCTGAATTTAAACACAGGCAGAGGGTGAGTCAACATGTGAGTGAGCCTTTTTCAATGATAGGAAGAGATTTAAAATGGTCTTGTAACTATGTTTTAACACAAAAATCTTACCGATTGCACCTTTAATTGTCCTCTCTGTGATTGATTTTTCTTCCGTTCATTCTTCTCCAGGTTAAAAACAGGAAATGCCAAAATCTTTTTATTTAAAAAAAAAAATTTTTAGACATTAACTGCCACTTTACATGACTTAGCTAGCCTACTCTACTGCCTTTTAGAATGTGATGAAATTTAATGTTTCATTTCCATTTTAACATTGCTTTCAAAGTGAGCGAGACAAGGAACAATAAGAAGATTCAGAAACTTCCGCAGGAACGGATTGCCTGCAAGAAATCTGCTTCAGGTCAGATCGGTTGTAATGGGCAGTTTGGCCAGCTGATTAACAATGATGTTAACACTGTGGCACTTGGCATCTCACAACTACACACTCACGGCGACATGGCTCAGGCAGTAAGAGCAGTCGGAGGGTTGCCGGTTCGATCCCCCGCCCGGGCTGTGTCGAAGTGTCCCTGAGCAAGACACCTAACCCCCAAATGCTCCTGACGAGCTGGTCGGTGCCTTGCATGGCAGCCAGTCGCCGTGAGTGTGTGTATTAATGGGTGAAGGGGAAGCATCAATTGTACAGCGCTTTGGATAGAGGCGCTATATAAATGCCAACCATTTACACACAGAATTGTGATTTCTGTGGAATCAATGGGTAGACATATTCTAAGCTATTTTTACAAAGTGATGAATGTCCTCTTTTGAACAGGAATCGTCCAGCTGTCTTGTAGAGGAGGTAACTCAAAGTGACACTGCAACATTGTCCAGGCCTTGTAGAAGGAACTTTCAGCCATGAGAAATAGTTGCCCAAAAGAAGTAGCAAAGGCTGAGGAACAAGGACTTCAGGACGCAGAGCTGTCAGAGATGGCCTTAAGGAAACTGATGAGATTCATGCCAAAGAAGAGGAAGGACAAGGTGCTGGCTGCTATAGCCGTAAAGGTCGAGATGGGTGAGGAGAAGCTGACAGCCATGGAGCACATGTGTCAGGCTAAGGAGGATGAACTGGCTGCTGTAAGCGAGCAGTATGAGGCCGCAATGAACAGTCTGACAGCCGAGATACAGCGTGGACAGGAGAGAGGACAAAGCCTGGAGACTATGACACAAACATGCGGGAAGAAGGAGGAGGAACTGGCTGCCATGTCAGAGCTGTGTCAGGCCAAGGAAGACAAACTGACAGACTTGACCAAGCTGTATGAGGCTACGAGTGCCAGCCTGGCAGCAGAGAGGCAGCTTGTAGAGGCGAAAGAAGAAGACCTGGAAATTATGGTGCAGATATACAGGAACAAGAAGCAGCAGCTTGCTGCCCTGACTGCAAAGAATAAGACAATCAAAGAGAAGCTGGCAACCATGTCAGAGCTGTGTCAGACCACGGAGGAGGCAATGACAGACTTGACCTACCGGTTTAAGGCTACAAAGGACAAACTGGCATCAGAGAGGCAGCTTGGAGAGGAGAGAGGGAAACACCTTGAGACTGTGACGCAATTATGCAGGGACAAGGAGCAGGAGCTGGCTGCCATGACTTCAAAACATGAGAAAAGCGAAGAGAAGCTGGCAACCATGTCAGACCAGTGGCAGACCACGGAGAAGACATTGACTGCCTTGACCAAGCTGTATGAGGCAACGAGGGCCAACCTGGCATCTGAGAAGCAGCTTGGAGAGGAGAAAGAAGAAAACCTGGAAACTCTGATGCAGATATGCAGGAACAAGGAGCAGCAGCTTGCTGCCATGACTGCAAAGAATAGGACAAGCGAAGAGAAGCTGGCAACCATGTCAGAGCTGTGTCAGACCACGGAGAAGGCACTGACAGACTTGACCAAGCTGTATGAGGCTACGAGTGCCAACCTGGCATCAGAGATGCAGCTTGGAGAGGAGAAAGAAGAAAACCTGGAAACTCTGATGAAGATATGCAGGAACAAGGAGCAGCAGCTTGCTGCCATGACGGCAAAGAATAAGACAAGCGAAGAGAAGCTGGCAACCATGTCAGAGCTGTGTCAGACCACGGAGAAGGCACTGACAGACTTGACCAAGCTGTATGAGGCTACGAGTGCCAACCTGGCATCTGAGAAGCAGCTTGGAGAGGAGAAAGAAGAAAACCTGGTAACTCTGATGCAGATATGCAGGAACAAGCAGCAGCAGCTTGCTGCCATGACTGCGAAGAATAAGACAAGCGAAGAGACGCTGGCAACCATGTCAGAGCTGTGTCAGACCACGGAGAAGGCACTGACAGACTTGACCAAGCTGTATGAGGCTACGAGTGCCAACCTGGCATCAGAGATGCAGCTTGGAGAGGAGAGAGGAGAAAGCCTGGAGACTGTGACGCAGTTATGCAGGGACAAGGAGCAGGAGCTGACTGCCATGACTTTGAAGTTTGAGACCGGGGAGGGGAAGCTGGCGGCCATGTCAGAGCTATGGCAGATCACGGAGAAGGCACTGACAGACTTGACCTACCTGCACGAGGCTACAATAGACAACCTGGTATCTGATAAACAGCTTGGACAGGAGAGAGGAGAAAGCCTGGAGACTCTGTCACAAATATGCAGGAACAAGGAGGAGGATCTGGCTGCCATGACTTTGAAGTTTAAGACCGGGGAGGAGAAGCTGGCGGCCATGTCAGAGCTGTGTCAGGCCATGGAAGAAAAACTGACTATCATGACCTACCTGTATGAGGCTGCAAGGGAGAACCAGGCATGTGAGAAGAAGCTTGGAGAGGAGAGAGCAGAAAGTCTTGAGACTGTGACGCAGTTATGCCGGGACAAGGAGCAGGAGCTGGCTGCCATGACTTTGAAGTTTGAGACCGGGGAGGAGAAGCTAGCGGCCATGTCAGAGCTGTGTCAGACCACGGAGAAGGCACTGACAGACTTGACCACGCTGTATGAGGCTACGAGTGCCAACCTGGCATCAGAGATGCAGCTAGGAGAGGAGAGAGGAGAAAGCCTGGAGACTGTGACGCAGTTATGCAGGGACAAGGAGCAGGAGCTGGCTGCCATGACTTTGAAGTTTGAGACCGGGGAGGAGAAGCTAGCGGCCATGTCAGAGCTGTGTCAGACCATGGAGAAGGAACTGACAGACTACTACTACTACTGGTTTGAGGCTACAACAGATGAACTGGCATCTGAGGAGCAGCTTGAGGACAGGGAGCAGGACAGGGAGCAGGAGCTGGGTTCTGTGACTTTGCATTTACATCTACTAAATAGGGGCTAGTCTCCTGATAAATGTCGAGAGACAGCAATAACAAACAATTATTTTCTTAACTTGTGAAACATTACACAAGTTATGCTGGTATTTTATGGAGTTACAATTATTAATTTACTTTCCAATTCGATGTTATTTTAAACCGGCAAATGCCACTGTTTGTCGGATTTCTTATTTTGTATTTTTCTGTTTAATCAATTTTCAATGCTGCTTCCTTCTGCATACGAGCTGCTGCACGCTGCCAGTCTAAACCAGGTATGTGTCAGGAGGTCAGCCTGATAAGCCGCCGGCTTGGTGAGAGCACTTTCCTTGATCGGTAATTGGGAGCACGCATGGGAATATGGACCTGGGTACTGGGTTTCTTTTAGGTGTGATTGAGGGAGCGTGGCAGTGGGGCGACAGACCTGGGACCGCGTCGGCGGCTGAGGGAATCGTGAGGGTCCATCGTGCGGCACGGAGTGTGGAGCACGGGGCCGGGGGGTACCTAGCAGTGTGTGGTGTAGTGGGTCACAGTGCAGTGCGGACACTTAAACCCACTACACCCCACACTGGTAGGTACCCTGGGGGGGATGGTGGGGGTACCCAGCAGTGTGTGGTGTAGTGGGTTTAAGTGTCCGCACTGCACTGTGACCCACTACACCATCCATCACATCTGCCCAGTGTTACTTAGGGCAGTTTACCATTGGCCATTTCTTACATAGATTTCAGAGATTATTAATGCATGCATTTCACCCATTCATTTATGCTTAACTGTTACCGCCAGTGAACCATTGGCTGTCTCTCCTTTCAGAGCACACTAACCGTCTGCAAAATGCAGGATCCTCTTGTTGTCTCCAGGCCGTGGTCCAAGAGCTGCAGTTGGCCCTGAAAGATCAGCCAATGGCAGCAGGCAGCCTGCGGAAGACGTGAGTATAGAAGCCAATCAGGTCTACCTACATTGGTTGTGGTTTAATGCTGTGCTTGTGTCTTATTTCCAGGTTCGCTGAGGCTGTTTTTCAAAAGGTTGCCGTCAAGAGACCTCCAGCCTTCACATCAAGTTCTGGTTTCTCCACAAAGCAGGAGGCCCTCCGTGGGAAAAGTGAGTTCTGCAACCTTTTGGTGGCACCATCTGCTACTAGCACACCTCACAATATACAGTCATAGCTATTTAAGATACATCAATGCACAAGTACAATTTTGTAAAAGGAATCTGCCGTTTTCTTATGTAGCAGAATGCAAGCAAATGTTCTTGCAATGTTTCTCTCCTGTTGAAGGAAAGGATCGGGAGCTGAAGCTGATGGAGTCCCAGAAGCAGGGCGGCCATCAGCAGCTGTAAGTGGCAAACAAGATGCCCTGTACATGGAAATGCCAGTTCTGACAGTGCCAGACAGGACATTGATTTGACTGTTCTTTTAAAAATGCCAGTAACTAACTATAACTACTTGTATATGCCGCTTTTATCCAAAGCGCTGTACAATTGATGCTTCTCATTCACCCATTCATACTCACAGTCACACATACCAATGGCGATTTGCTGCCATGCAAGGCACCAACTAGCTTGTCATGAGCATTAAGACGTTAGGTGTCTTGCCCAGGGACACTTTGGCACACCCAGGGTGGGATCAAACCTGCAACCCTTCGACTGCCAGACGACTACTCTTATCACCTAAGCCAATTAAATGACTAATTTAAAAATACTGAATCCTTTGGTGTTTAATTGTGTTCAGCTTCAGGTTTATTTGGGGATTGAGTAGTTTTTGGAATGATAATGATGGATGAATGATGAATGTGTGTTTTGCTCTCCCTGATTTTGTTGCAGGACTATACCTCAGCAAAACAGAGAGCACAGGAGGGAAGAAAGACCCCGATGGGTGATGGCATTTGGGAATTACCGCCCCAACCAATGGATTACTGATGGACAGGGGAACAACTATCGCTGCAGCCAGGCGCAGGTGAGGAAGCTCTGCCAACATTCATACTCTGCACTAATACCAAGTGCTGATAGTAACAGAATACAGGGAGGTAAAGCAGATAATTTTGTGTTTATAGAACGCAAATACAGACTGCAAACGGCACACTCTTATCCAGCGCTAATGCAGAGGTGCAATACAATGTGCTAAATCAGAGGTAATACTGTATTATTCCTTGTGTACATTCATACACATGGGTATGGTTTCACAAACTGCTCCCTGTCTCTCCCCAGATGGCCAGCAGGAGACTGTGGAAGAATGCAGCGTAGAGCAGTTCAGGCAACGAGAGTTGGGGCACCACTTCCGGTTGTTCAGGAGGCTCCATTGCTCCATTGCCTGATGCTGTTCCTCCAGGGGGAGAGCTGGATCACGTACAGGAACCCGGGCCGGGACCCACACCTCCTCATCTGGGGGCTCCCTCCGGGCGTCGCTCACCGGACAGGCACACAGGTGGGTCCACTCCTCCAGACCTCCTTCGGGCCGGAACACATACAGCGGCCGCTCCAGCTGCAGCTGGCGGACAACAACAAACTGACAGGGAGACCACCTCAGGGCCAGCTTACCTCGCTCCCGGCGCCTGAAGTTCCACACATGCACCCGGTCCCCCAGCAATAATGGCAAGATCTTAAGCTGCTGTGAAAGCCGTTGTTATAAGCCTGGAGCAGAGTGGGCAGGCGCTTCAGCCACCGGCCCTGTTCGCCCTCCTGGGATCAAACCTGCAACCCTTCGACTGCCAGACGACTGCTCTTACCACCTAAGCCAATTAAATTACTAATTTAAAAATATTGAATCCTTTGGTGGGAAAAATATGTTTAATTGTGTTCAGCTTCAGGTTTATTAGGGGATTGAGTAGTTTTTGGAATGATAATGATGGATGAATGATGAATGTGTGTTTTGCTCTCCCTGATTTTGTTGCAGGACTATACCTCAGCAAAACAGAGAGCACAGGAGGGAAGAAAGACCCCGATGGGTGATGGCATTTGGGAATTACCGTCCCAACCAATGGATTATTGATGGACAGGGGAACAACTATCGCTGCAGCCAGGCGCAGGTGAGGAAGCTCTGCCAACATTCATACGCTGCACTAATACCAAGTGCTGATAGTAACAGAATATAGGGAGGTAAAGCAGATATTTTTGTGTTTGTAGAACGCAAATACAGACTGCAAACGGCACACTCTTATCCAGCGCTAATGCAGAGGTGCAATACAATATGCTAAATCAGAGGTAATACTGTATTATTCCTTGTGTACATTCATACACATGGGTATGGTTTCACAAACTGCTCCCTGTCTCTCCCCAGATAGCCAGCAGGAGACTGTGGAAGAATGCAGCGTAGAGCAGTTCAGGCAACAAGAGTTGGGGCACCACTTCCGGTTGTTCAGGAGGCTCCATTGCTCCATTACCTGATGCTGTTCCTCCAGGGGGAGAGCTGGATCACGTACAGGACCCCAGGCCGGGACCCACACCTCCTCATCTGGGGGCTCCCTCCGGGCGTCGCTCACCGGACAGGCACACAGGTGGGTCCACTCCTCCAGACCTCCTTCGGGCCGGAACACATACAGCGGCCGCTCCAGCTGCAGCTGGCGGACAACAACAAACTGACGGGGAGACCACCTCAGGGCCAGCTTACCTCGCTCCTGGCTCCTGAAGTTCCACACAAGCACCCGGTCCCCCAGCAATAACGGCAAGATCTTAAGCAGCTGTGAATGCCGTTGTTATAAGCCTTGAGCAGAGTGGGCAGGTGCTCCAGCCACCGGCCCTGTTCGCCCTCCTGGGATCAAACCTGCAACCCTTCGACTGCCAGACGACACCTCTTACCACCTAAGCCAATTAAATGATTAATTTAAAAATACAGAATCCTTTGGTTGGAAAAATATGTTTAATTGTGTTCAGCTTCAGGTTTATTTGGGGATTGAGTAGTTTTTGGAATGATAATGATGGATGAATGATGAATGTGTGTTTTGCTCTCCCTGATTTTGTTGCAGGACTATACCTCAGCAAAACAGAGCACAGGAGGGAAGACAGACCCCGATGGGTGAAGGCATTTGGGAATTACCGCCCCAACCAATGGATTACTGATGGACAGGGGAACAACTATCGCTGCAGCCAGGCGCAGGTGAGGAAGCTCTGCCAACATTCATACGCTGCACTAATACCAAGTGCTGATAGTAACAGAATATAGGGAGGTAAAGCAGATAATGTTGTGTTTGTAGAACGCAAATACAGACTGCAAACGGCACACTCTTATCCAGCGCTAATGCAGAGGTGCAATACAATGTGCTAAATCAGAACTAATACTGTATTATTCCTTGTGTACATTCATACACATGGGTATGGTTTTACAAACTGCTCCCTGTCTCTCCCCAGATGGCCAACAGGAGACTGGAAGAATGCAGCGTAGAGCAGTTCAGGCAACGAGAGTTGGGGCACCACTTCCGGTTGTTCAGGAGGCTCCATTGCTCCATTGTCTGATGCTCCATTGTCCTGTTCCTCCAGGGGGAGAGCTGGATCACGTACAGGACCCCGGGCCGGGACCCACACTTCCTCATCTGGGGGCTCCCTCCGGGCGTCGCTCACCGGACAGGCACACAGGTGGGTCCACTCCTCCAGACCTCCTTCGGGCCGGAACACATACAGCGGCCGCTCCGGCTGCAGCTGGTGGACAACAACAAACTGACGGGGAGACCACCTCAGGGCCAGCTTACCTCGCTCCCGGCGCCTGAAGTTCCACATGAGCACCCGGTCCCCCAGCAATAATGGCAAGATCTTAAGCTGCTGTGAAAGCCGTTGTTATAAGCCTGGAGCAGAGTGGGCAGGCGCTCCAGCCACCGGCCCTGTTCGCCCTCCTGGAGAGACCCCAGGAGAGACAGCAGGGTTTGGTTAAACCGCTCACAGGCCCCATTGCCCTGCTGGTGGTAGGGGATAGTGCGGATCTTAGTGCCCCCATAGAGCTCACAGAATGACGCCGCTCGGCGGACATGGCGGGCCTGTACCTCTGGCTCGGGCTCCACTGCCAGACGCTGCGTGCCACCCTCAGGGGCAAAAGCACCTGCCACATTGGCCCATCTACCAGGGGTTCACCGCCAGCGCAGGATAACCTCCACCTTGTTGGCTCCCAGGTGGCCCAAGGCCTGATGGTACCACTGCCAGACGCTGCGTGCCACCCACAGTGGCCCATCTACCAGGGGATCTTCCAACAGGCAGTACAGGATCCTACCCGCAACTACCTTCAACCCACTCCCGCCACTACATGTGGGACTGGTCGGTTCTGCAGCGGGTACAGCAGGGGTAGGAGCGGAGGTTGGCCCCACCGGAGGAGGGTAGGTGGTGGAGGGAGTGGGAGCAGTTGCGGGTAGAGGGGGGGATCCTGTAACGCCGGTCGGAAGATCCCCTGGTAGATGGGCCACTGTGGGTGGCACGCAGCGTCTGGCAGTGGTACCATCAGGCCTTGGACCACCTGGGAGCCAACAAGGTGGAGGTTATCCTGCGTTGGCGGTTCTACTGGTTGGGGTTGGGGAACGATGTCAGGCAGTGGAGGCCGAGCCGGAGGTACAGCCCCCCCTGGCCCCCCTTTCCACCTCCGCTGGAGGTTGTGGCCATGGACCAGATTTGTGCAGCACTGGGGGTGCCTCAAACGGCTCCTCTCAGACCGAGGAGCAGCCTTGGTGGCGTCATTCTGTGAGCTCTATGGGTGCACTAAGATCCGCACTATCCCCTACCACCAGCAGGGCAATGGGGCCTGCGAGCAGTTCAACCAAACTCCCCAGGAGGGCAAACAGGGTTAGGGTCAGAGTTACTGGTGGCCGGAGCTCTGCCCCAGGCTTATAACAAAAGCATTCATAGTAGCAGCAGCTTTGCTGGGGGACCGGATGCTGGTGTGGAACAAGGTAAGCTGGTAAGAGGTGGTCTCCCTGTCCGATCAGCTGCCGTCGGTGTATGTGTTCAGGTCTGAAGGAGGTCGGGAGGACTGGACCCTACACTGTGTGCCTGTCCGGTGGGCAACGCCTGGAAGGAGCCCCCAGACGAGGAGGAAGCCAAACGGGAACTGGAAGCAGGACCGCTGACGTGGGCCCTGGGCTGGAACCCGGTGTGGGTCCTGTACATAAGCCAGCGTTTCCCCAAGAGGAACAGTGTCAGGAGCAGCCGGAAGTGGCAGGAATGAGGAGCAGTTTTGGGACACGGAGACGGTCCAGCAGCTGTGGCTTAGATTTGTTTGTGTGCGTGTGCCTGTGTGTGAGTGTGTGAACCCCCCTCTCCCCGGTGTGTTGATCCTCATGTGGCCTGGGGTTATTCGGTGGGTGGGGCCATCACACAAGCAGGGGGGTGATGGAGACGGGAGGGGCGGTCAGAGCGGGGCGGCTGCCCTGTCATGAGCGGTTTTAAAAATTGTATTAAAGACTCTGCTTACCTTATCCCTGTCCTGGTTGTTTGTGGTGGGTGGATTCCGGTACCTGTGGTAGCGGGGTAGCAGGGGAAGCTTTTGCAACTCCTGACCCTCCGACATATACTCACTACAGACTGCTAGTCTAAACCATGTATGCTCACTACAGACTGCTAGTCTAATCCATGTATGCTGACTACAGACTGCTCGTCTAAACCATGTATGCTGACTACAGACTGCTTGTCTAAACCATATATGCTCACTAGAGACTGCTAGTCTAAACCGTGTATGCTCAATACAGACTGCTAGTCCAAAACCCCTCCACCCCTGCTCCTCCCTCATGTTTATCAGACTCTTGTATCTGGGCAGCATGGTGGTCCATATACGGTGGTGTGGATAGCACTGTCAGCTCACAGCAAGAACGTCCCGGATTAAAATCCGAACAAATTTTCGCTGATTCTGCCCAACAATGTTTTTTCAACAGTGGTGCTAAACTCCACACTGCTATTATTTTGAACACGCCCCTTTGCAAATTGTTGTGTGATTTCAGTCTTTGACAGCCAAGAGCTAATAAACCCTACAACTACTTCTAGATATAACAGCCTCTCCATTAGCAGCCAAAGAACTGCCAGTACTGTTATTAATCCCTCTGTGCTGAATTAAATGAATTAATAATCGACCGTATTAATCAAAATAAGCCTATAGTGTGCTGGCCGAACCATAATTCCCCTAATTAGACTTAATTATTGAGATTCCTAACCTCAGGTGTGTGCTGTGGGCCTAATGGAAAAAAGGAAAAACAAGACGACACAGGACACATCCACCATTTCCACAGGTGACTCACCTGCTTGGCGCTTTCGCACATAGTTTAATTTATTAGGTTTAATGGATATAAAAGAAACAAAAGAAAACCCAATAGGGTGTTAAGTCATTGTCCTCCTACGTGCGGCCACTTCCCTGAGTCACTGACCGGTACCTAGGAACGACGTGCCTCGTTTACCTGTTCCTCACACTCATACCTGCCATGTCAGTCCAATCTCCTGTCCCAGCGCTCCCTGATTTTCCACCTCCACCCTCAGTCAGCAAGCAAGGGGGTTCTGATGGGCGCCTCCTTGAACTCCGCCCCTTCGATTTCAGTTTCCTGGAAGGGAACCCAACAGCTTGTGAGGGTTCTTATGGACTTGGGCGCTGACGCCAGTTTCATGTGCTCTACCCTGGTCAACCAACTGAAGATTCCCACGTCACTTCTGGCCACGGCCCTCCAGACCAACGCCCTCAATGGCACCCCTCTGGCGGAAGTCGAACAACATCACCTCTCCTGTGGGGAACCTGGTCTCGGGTAAGCACCGAGAGGAGCTGTCCTTCTACGCCACAAAGTCTCCTGGTGTCGCCATGGTGTTGGGCCGACCCTGTCGCCTTATATTCCTGTGGTGTTGGGCCGGCCCTGTCGCCTTATATTCCTGTGGTGTTGGGCCGGCCCTGGCGTCGGCAGCAGGTGGATTGGGTCCGAGGGACGATCGCTGGCTGGACTGTGCAGTCTCGTTTCCTGTCTTCACTCCATTTCTTTACTTCATTTATTATTATGCTCTTGTTTGACATGGAAATATTGTCAATTAATCTTTAGCTAAATGCTTCTTTGTGCTGTGGTGGAAGTTTGTCGCGTGACTGACGTTACAAATGGACATGCAAAAAATGCAGTCAGCTTTTTTTGGCTTCAAACTACTGCCAGTAGATCCAGTAATTACATAAATATAGTGTGACTGACATTACAACTTGTCCACTTACAATAAGCAGCCAACACTTTGCATATCGCTGTTTGCAGCAAGTTAAGTATAAGAGTTCTAAATGGCATGGAACCAGTAATATTGCTTAAATTGCAAACAATATTATTCCAAACATTCATTTTCATCTTACAGCCACTGCAGCCATTACCATCACACATCGGACACTGAGGAAACAAATCCATTGCAATTAATAACAGAAACACCACTTTTAATTACTTCAAATAAAATGTGTGACTCACATTACAAAACATGACTGACATTACATATTTCAACACCAGCCCTGTCAGCTCAAATAGTTTACCTGGGGTTTTGCGTGCTATGGATAAGTTACTCATAACCTCTCATAATTATCAATGGCACAAAAAAAATCATGATGAAAGGCTATGAAATAAAATGAATTGTTTTGTGACTGACCTTACATGACTAGAGCCATCTTTGGGGCCATATACCGGAAAAATGTATTGAAATATTCTCTTGACAGATGTAATTATGATAAAGTAATCAATTTACTGTAATCTCAAAGAAAACTTCACACTGAAGGCCAGTTTGTGTGTCGCTAAGGACCTTAGAAATATATGGGCAAATCCATTGTTTGTGATGACGTTTAAGTGGCACTTATGTGTGGGAGCCACATGGAAAATACAAGAGGCCTCTATGTTCTCCTTTTGATGGATTTGCCCAAATGTATTCAGTGTACAGCAAAAAACAATGGATTTGGCTTTGCGGTTCCAATACTTTTGGATGGGACTGAAAGACGCATTCTTACATGCATCATATGTATCAAAATGGCTTGAACTGCAGTATGTGTGCAATCTACTCGAGTCATCGCAAGATGAACTTAACAAATGTCATAACACAAACTAAGGATTGTGTCATCACAATGTATGTCATAGTTTATGAATGGACATGACACTTCATGACAGGTGTCAAAGTGTTACCAACTATTCTTTTGATATCTTGCCTGAGGAGTGAGTTCTTTTCCATGGTGATCAGCTGAGCAAGGACTCCAAAATATATGTCATATAAAACAAAGAAAAATGAAATGTGGAAGATGGAAGATGAACAAGGAAGTACTGTCAGTCTGACACTAAATATAAATTATCATTTATAAGTGCTTTTTATGAAGTTATCTTTATTAGGATTATAATATAAAAACTTTGTATTTTTGCTTTTTGCAATCTATTAGCATTCAAAATTGGGCCTTTAACACACTTGGAGAGACATTTTGGTATTTTATAATCTGTAGTTAGGAGATTTATAGGTCACCAGTTCTTAAACAGCCCAAAGTGTGCCTTCTTTTACAAAAGGGAGATAACCGCTCAGAATGTCAGCCTATGTGCTCTGCACTATCTTACTGTGTCAAGTGGCAGTACATTAATAAGAACATTGTATACCCACCAGCATGTTCCAGCAAAACATACTCAGTACATACTTTAGATAGTGAAATAAATGAGTAAACAAATGAGTGAAGGGAGAAGGAGGAGGATGGGAGAATACAGGGCTATATAAGGCCATGGGACAAATGAAATAATAACTGGGCACAGATGTAGAGAGCATACAGGTATGTCTTGTGGTGACAGTATTACACCAGGTTGTGGCCATAGAACCTTTTGGTTCGTTTAGTGAGCAAGTTCATAAGTATTTAATCAGGATTCATACTATACTGTATGAATACTATGTTTTAAGTGGTGATAGCCACTTTGACTAAATACTATATACTTGGAGTCTATTAACTTAACATTAATTTTCTCTTTGTCTGGTGAATTATTTTATTTTCATTACAACTGCAATGAAATACCCATTACTGAGAACTGTAGTCACATGAGCAAGCAATATTGTCTCTGTAAATGTTCAGCTTCCACACTTCCATGGTTTTGCCATTTCTTGTAATATTTTAGTCTTTTTTTCTCTTTTATCTTTCAGTGATCAGAGGAGCAAAAAGGTAAAGGACAGAGAATAGAGGGAGCGGTTAAGGACTGAGAATAGAGGGAGAGAGAGGCTGAAGATGCTGTGGCTTCTACGTGGAGTGAGGCTGCGCTACTGGCTCACCTTGGCCACAGGACTGGTGGAGAGCCTGTTTTTCACTGGGGTCATTTATGGGTGGGCCTCCGTGGTGTTTATCCTGAAAGACAGTGGATACTTCAGTGACCAGTGTGTGGATGCCACAGGACCCAATGGCACACAGTACATGGGTGAGTGTGACTGTTTAATATTTGATGAGAAGTACAAAAATACTTTATTCACTGTTTTATTTATTTTTTACCACTAGAAGGCAGGCAAATGAGTATCAGATAAATTAGACACAATGAGGTTTCTTATACATTATCTTACATGTACATTTTCATTAAAGAAATTGAAAAGTTAAAGTATGCTTTGGTTAAAAAAAAAGTGTGATGTTTGTATTTTTAATTCAACATTAATGAAACATTTATTGCACAAATAATACAATTGCAATTTTAAAAATAATGTGAAAGGCAACTTAAAATAAATAGAAAATAGAAAATAGAGAGGTAGGCCTATACATATACACTCACTGAGCACTTTATTCGGAACATTTTTACTTCTTATTCATGCGATTATCTAATCAGCCAATTGTGTGGCAGCAGTGCAGTGCATACAACATGTAGATACGGGTCAGGAGCTTCAGTTAATTTTCACATCAACCATCAGAATGGGGAAACAATGTGATGTGAAGTGGCTTTGAGCAGCAGTTCTGCAAACAGAAACCCCTTGTTAATGAGAGACATCAGAGGAGAATGGCCAGACTGGTCAAAGCTGACAGGAAGGTCACAGTAACATTATAACAGTGGTATGGAGAAGAACATCTCTGAACAGACAACGCATCATAACTCTTAAGTGGACAGGCTACAGCAGTAGACGTCTAACAAATAAGTCTGATAAATACCTAATAAAGTGCTCGGTGAGAGTACATGATAAAAGACAATGCAGATGATGACATGCAGTGAACAGAAATTGAAATGGAAGTTTTTAAAAACGCTTGTGGTGGGAACACCTCTCTTCCCTCTACTTTCCCCAGACTGTAGCAAACAGGACGAGCTCTTCTCCCTGGTTTTCACTATTGCCGCCTTCTTACAGAGTGGCCTCAGTCTTCTCAATGGATTCTTCTTTGACCACTTCGGTACCATGGCATCCAGACTGCTGGCAATGTGAGTTTCAGACGTTGTTGTGGTGTAAAGAACAGTACATGTAAGACAGGTAGCTCAAGATTTAATATGTTTTTGTACAAAAGTAGCTGGACCTGAGGTGGCATTCTGGACAAAAGAGATGGACATACTGCACATGAGCAAATCAAAATCTTCTGTGCGTGAATTAAATGGTTGTCATTGTGAACAAAGGTGATGAGAGGTCTGTGTGCAAGCAGATGAAAACAGGTCCTAGAACTGGGCAAATTACAATATGTTCAAGCAAATGGAAATGCAGGCAGGTCTATCCCTGGTGCCCACAGAACTAGCTGGATGCACTTGTGCTTTCTTACACTGCAAGTTACTTTTCACAAGAGCATCTGCTAAATGAATGCAATGTATTGTCTTCTAATTGGCCTACAACTTAAGAATACGATCATAAGAAGACACAGTAACAATCCCAGGGCATTAAGCCCATTGCGGCTTGTTGTTCCCTGCTGAAAGAACAAGTAGCTAGGTACAGTTGTGTTCGAATAAATAGCAGTGCGTTAAAAAAAAAGTGAATAAAGTGCAAATGTTTTTGAATAGCTTTTAGTTCAATATTTCAAATGTAGTGGAAACATTACACATTCAATTCCAAATCAAAGCATCAGCAAATTAAGTCTGCATTATTCTTTTACAGGAAGCAAAGAAAAGGGATATTAATCTGTTCTCTTCAAACTGTATAAACTGAAGAATCTTTCAAGATTTAACCTCAATTACTGAATTAATATTTAGTTGCATAACCATTGTTGTTGATAACTGCTGTGCATCTGCGTTGCATCGAGTCAGCCCACCTATAAACAGGTATTTCAGCCCAAGATGAACAAACTACATTCCACAGTTCCTGTGAATTATGCTTCTGAAACTGCATTTTTAATGTCACCCCTCAAGTTTTCAATGGGGTGGAGGTCGAGGGATTGAGCTGGCCACTCCATTACCTTTATCCTTTTTGTTAGGAAACAAGATGTTGCTCGCTTATTCGTGTGTTTGGGGTCATTGTGTTGTTCAAACACCCATTTCAGGGGCATTTCCTCTTCAGCATACAGCAACATAATCTCTTCAATATTTTGATGTATTCAAACTGATCCATGATCCCTGGTATACGAACCCAACACCGAAGTATGAAAAACATCCCCATACCCTGATTTTTGCGCCACCATGCTTCTGTGCTACTGTGGCTTGAATTCTGTACCCGGGGGTTATCTAACGTACTGTCAACGACCACTAGACCCGAAAAGAACAATTTTACTCTCATCAGTCCACAGAATGTTACGTCATTTCTCTTTGGGCCAATTGATGTGTTCCTTGGGAAATTTTAACCGATTCTGCACATGCCCTTTTTTCAACAATGGTGCTTTACGGGGGCTTCTTGTGGGGGATTCTTGCTGATAGCAAACATCTTCTGACTGTAACAGCACTTACAGGTAATTGTAGATCATCTTTGATCTTTCTGGAGCTGATGAATACCTGAATCTTTGCCATTCTGACTATTCTTCAATCGGTTTTAACAGTAGTTGCTCATTTTCTTCCGCTTATTTCGGGTTTTATTGCCATTTTAAAGCATTTGAGATCATTTTAGCTGAGCATCCTATAATTTGCTGCACTTCTTTATATGTTTTCCTCTCTCCAATCAACTTTTTAATCAAATGATGGTGTTCCTCCGAACAATGTTTGGAACGGCTCATTTTACTTAGCAATTCAGAATGAATATTTTATAACAATGTGTGAAACATTTGCTTCCCTTCTTCCTTAATAAAGGACAATTAATGACACCTGTTTTTTCACAGAATTAATTAATTCTCTAATTAAGCTCCACACTGCTATTATTTTGAACACGCCCCTTTCAATGAATGAGTCAATTACTCAGAACAAGCAGTGTGCATGTCATGACAGTTGGGTCTGTTTCTATTACACTACTACATCTACAAGTAAAGTATTTGCCATGCAGAAATAGCACTACTACTAATAACAGTGGTTCATCAGGTTACTGATGTTGACAATGATGAACCCTTATCAAAAGGATCTCAAAAGGAACTTATCTTGTTGGGTGTTATTTCATCTATTCATCAAACATTGCAAAGGCTCTTCTTGTGCTATCAAAACTTTATTTTGCTGAACTTTGCATCCCTGCATGTGTACTTATTGTTCTGATAACACAGTTAAACACAACATGCAACCTTTACCTAAAGACAAACCCTCATAGAGATGAGCAGTGTCAATACTAAACTATGGCAGGCGTGAGCGTGTGACAGATGGAGCACCTCTGAGACACAGCAACACAATGCTCCAACCGCATCTTCCTCCTCATGTGGTCGCACTGGTGAAACAAACTTGCATGCTGGCAACCCACGCCCTCCCTCAAAGCTGTGCCAATTCACTGCTTCCTTGCTGTTCTGGGGCGAAAGCGATTTGCGAGGATTTTCACTCGCAGATCGCAATATATTATCAAAATGCATTTCGTCACTTGTGAATCACAAATAAACCTGTGTTTACATACCTCTCACAAAACCATTGTCCTCTGATAGTGCAGATAGACTGCAGATACAATTTATTCTAAGATCTGCATCCTAAAGTGGTAGGATATAGGCTACTTTAATTATTTTTAAACCATTTTGTTCTGGAAAGTACAAAGAAAGTGCATTTTAAATAGCCTCTACTCTCTGGGATTTCGTTCAGAAAAAGTGGCATATTTTTTCAAAAAATGTATTTTGTTTTCTTGGGGTTTTCAGGCAATGGAGTCAGCACCTTCCGTCCAGATTCGTCCGTAATGCGCCAATGTCTAAAAAGTCAATTCAGTTATCCGAGCCCGAATATCAGGAATGTAGAACGCCAGGATCCTGTAGCAAAGACCAGGAGTAGTTTTCAGAGTGTTTATTATAAGTGCAGCAGGTTAAACAAGTGGAGGTCAATAGCCAGCAAACATATACAGCAGGGAATAGGCAGTTCGTAATCAATAGACCTGAAACAGGGTCAAATCTCCAGCAAACAGGTATAATACAGATAATCCAAATCGTAGTCATGGTCACAGGCGAAGGGTCGAAAACAAACAGGCGAATCCGACAGAATCGGAATCCAGAGGTAAAAGTCGAAAAACAAAAACAGGTCGGTAAACTACGGATCATTACTAAATGTAAATGTTACCATTTATATAGCGCCTTTATCCAAAGCGCTGTACAATTGATGCCTCTCATTCATCCATTCATACTCATGAGGTCACCTCCAGGGGTAGGCCGTGCAGAAACAGTAGGGTAGGGCGACAAAGTGTCCGAACGGGTAAACCAGTCTACCACCGTCAGGACAACAAACATTCCCTTTGCGACGGGTAGACCAGTGATAGTAAAGTCCAAGGCCACGGGGAACATTCAGATGGAGGAGTCCCTGGGGCCGCTGGTTGCTGGACTTGCATTCAGGACAGCCGGCGATGAATTCAGCCACTTCGGGTTTCACTGATGGCCACCAGAAGTGGCGACCCTGGAGAGCCAGCGTATGGCTGACCCCAGGATGGCAGGCTAGATGGGATGAGTGAGCCCACTCCAGGACAAGCAGACGGACCACTTCAGGGATGAACAGGCGGTTGGCCGGAGTGTCATCAGGAACAGGACAGCTCCTCAGGGCTTCCTCCACCTTGCTGGTGATGTCAAGCTGTGTGGCAGTGACCAGGGTGCAGGGGGGCAGGATGGTGGTGGGCTCTTCGTCTAATTGAGGAGGTAAGTGCAGACAGGGAAATGTGTCAGGTGAGCCAGGCCAGTAGGTCAGAGTGAACAGGGACCACCCAGCCGAGGCTACCAGGGTCCGGAACTCGTTGGGATAATCAGAGACGGAACGAGAACCCTGGCAGATTCAGGACAGCTCACGGGAAGCCGCTGGTCCGGAGATGGCCTGGTCGAACACCATATTCATGGCGGTGGAGAAGAGTTTGTAGCATTCTGGGGCACCAGAGGCTTAGAAAGTGGTTCCTCACTCCCGGGCTTGGCCAGACAGGAGAGTGATGACATAAGCCACCTTGGATCGTTCGGTGGGGAAGGTGGAAGGTTGGAGCTTGAAGATGAGCGAGCACTGGTACAGGAAGGAGTCTTTGGGTTCGCTGTCATAGCGCTCCAGCGGTGGCAGACATGGCTCTGGCTGGGACCGGACTGGTTCAGAAGCAGGAACAGGTTGAGGCGTGGAGATGAGGGTGCTGGCCAGAGAATTTGCCAACATGTAAACCTGGTGGAGTAAGTTGGCCCCACTCTCTTTCAGGGAGCAGAGTTCGGTGTCGTGCACTCTGAGGAGCTGTCCCAGCAGTCTGGAAAAATACCTTTTAGGCAGAATGAACTCAAATGGAGATAAGAAATTGATCACCTTCTAAATGTGATGTCTTGTCTTACTACCAAAAAGGACACACTAATATGCTTCATATGGACAAAAAAAGCATTGTAGTCATTTTCAGATGGGTTTGGATAGGTTTTCTGACCTCAATATTCACTCAGTGCAGACTTTATTAGGTATTTATCAGACTTTTTTTTTTTTTTTTCTACTGCTAACGTCTTGGTGCCAGATGCCATAGGACACCTTCTAAGGTCTTGTGGAGTCCATGCCTCGATGGGTTAGAGCTGTTTTGGTCGTACAAGGGGGACCTACACAACATTAGGCAGGTGGTTTTAATGTTGTGGCTGGTTGGTGTATATCCAACTCATTTCTTTGGGAAAATATTTATTTATTTACAATTTACCTGATGTAATGGGTAGAAACAGTTTTCTATGAGCCAGAATACTGTATCTGTAAAAATAAGTTATCTCTTGATTTACTATAATGCATATCTTATCCATTTTGGATAGATTTGGAGACGCTAAGAGGCTAAGGGATGCCAAGATACACTGTTTACAAATGACCTTGTAGAACCTCGGTAGTTTTACATATCTTTCTCAAATTTTGTACTCATGTGGCCAGGTAGTGGGTGAACCAGGAAATGTAAAGTATGACCTGTGTTAGATTTCCAGAGGTGCACTGTAAACTAAGAATTACAATGTTTGTTTTACATTTTTTGTACATTTACAGCCCATCATTTATATAAAGAAAATGAAAATAAATCATTAAATAATTAATTTAACTTATTAATTTAAACGCAGCAATATTCCTAAACTGTCCGTCATCTGAATATGACACATTATACCTTGCTGGAAACGGTAGGAAACCCTCTACAAGACGCTCATCATGGTTTAAATGAGTTCCGTAGGGAAATGACCTTGCAATGTATTTACGCAACAACAAGAAGTATTTCAAGACGGCATTTGCTTAGGTATAGTCCCGGAAAAAACATTGTTTTCTCGAAATTGGCTGAACGGATTATGAAATAAACTTTGATAGTCAGAGCTTCATAACCAGGTGGGATATTTGGTTCCATGAATGTGTCTGCATTGATTTGCAAAACAAACTTCTATTTCCATCAATAAAAGTTTGCGTTTATCTATGCAACTTCTGAATTGTATTTTTTTGTTTGTATACTGGAACATGATTTTTTGACGTAGAGGAATGGTATGAAGGATTGTTAGAATATGCCTTTTATGCCTTTTCTTATCTCAGTCTGTGACTTGTTAAGCCGTTAACATGGCATGAGGGCGCCTGCTGTTTTATTTCCCTGATTTGCAAATAAGAGGCAGATAAGAATCTGAAGTCTTTTTAACAATCGGCCATCACCATTTTGTGGTTTTATTCCATTGCAGTTTTTATTATGTTAGAAATATGAACGCAGCAATAATTTTGGACGTCAACGACTCAACCAAAAGGGGGTAGCATGGATGGGGTTATGTCTGGGGTTTGGCTGGGCCACTCAAGGACAGTCAGAGACTTCAGCGTTGTCTTGGCTGTATGCTTTGGGTCACTGTCATGCTGAAAGGTGAACTGTCACCCAAAATCTGAGGTCTGAGTCTGAGGTGGCGTTATTTTCTTCAAGGACCTCTCTGTATTTGGCTGCATTCATCCAATTCTGACCAGTTTCCCTGTCCCTGCTGCAGAGAAGCACGCCCATAGCATGATGCTGCTACCACCATGCTTCACCGTAGGAATGGTATTAGCCAGGTGATAAGCAGTTCTGCACATTGTGTGACATTTTTGTCTCATCAGACCAGAGAATCTTTTTCCTCATGCCAAGATTCCTTTAACTGTCTTTTGATTCCAAGCGGGCTGTCAAGTTGCCGCCGTCTAGCCACTCTACTATAAAAGCTTGATTAATGGAGTGCTGCTGAGATGGTGATCCTTCCGGCAGCTTCTCCCATCTCCCATTATTTTGTTTATATGCAGCCTTTTTCTTTTTGTTTTAAAGATATTTTTTAGGCCTTTTTCAGCTTTATTGGACAGTATATAGTATAGAGAGACAGGAAGAATGGGAGCGAGAGAGAGGGGAAGACATGCGACAAATGTCGGACGGTCGGATTCAAACCGCCGACGTCACGGCTCGCAATGAGCATGCGGTCAGTGCTCTACAGGCTGCCCCACCGAGACACCCCCTTTTTCTTAATTTTTATCAAGCATGCCAATAATTCTGGAGCCCACTGCAGATAAAATGTGTTCCCCCACGCCTGAAACCAAGCCCATCGCCTAACTTTCTGAACTCCTTTACCCCAGACCTGGTCAGACGTTGTTGGAATTTTCTTCCAATGATTAAACTCATTTGTGTGATTTGTGTTTTCTTTTTTCTTTTCCCAGAATACTGTACACCACTGGCACCTTGCTGATTGCTTTTTCACATCCAGGTAAAGTGTTCTGGGCCTTTACCTGACACTCACCCTGACACAGTGGCAGTTTTCCATGTAGGCTTCTGTGTCAGTGTATGCTTAGCCTTGAGAAACCCTTTCTCAGTTTCCCTATCTCTTTATCTCCCCCCCTTTCTCCTGCAGAGATATCCAATATACTGTTTCCGGGTCTGGCCTTCATCGCAGTTGGAAGTGACATGCTATTGCTCACAAACATGCAGGTGTGTCCCCATTATCACTGCTCAATCATATGCACGGGATGAAAGTTGGCTACAACTTAAATGAGTTATGAAATAAGGATGGGACCTGGCATCATCACCATAGAATGCTCTATGATTACTAACTTTTGCGATGAATAGAAAAGAATAGAATCCAGATAAGCTCAACCAATCGCAAGGCTCATTTGTAAGTAGTTTCCTCCAAGAAGTGTATCAACAAGGGGGACTATTTCAGAAAGTCCTTTAGAACAAGGTGTGTGGATGCAATACTTGTGGGCTGAAAACCAACAGACACATTGTAGCCTCCCAGGTATAGTTTGAGATTGCTGCTTAAAGAAGTGTTTCTTTGACCCTCTCTATCATCCAGGTGGGGAACCTCTTTGACACCCATCGTTCCACCGTCATCACCTTGTATTCTGGAGCCAACAGCTCCTCTCCCATAAGCGTCCTCATAATCAAGGTGACGGCAGTTAAATAGCAAACCAAAAATGTGTGCTGAGATGTATGTGCTGCTCTACTGGGGAAAAACAGGTGAAGGCAGCTGCTAGAGTAACAGCAGAAACATTTGCAGAAAAGAGATTATGTGAAGTCCATGCCATAGAAGAATCATAATATTAAATTATATTAAGGGGAATAATAATAATAATCCTATCACTAGACCATCTATAATGGGCAGTGAATTGCCACCTTGCTGTGGTCAGAGGGTTTCCATGGCTCACTGAATAATCCCGAGTGCAGCGCTACTCAACTCCACGTCCAGCGGGTCGCAGTGTCTTCAGGCATTTGCTTCAACTGTACGTTACACCACCAGATTTCATGAATGAGCTTATTATCTGAACCAGGCAAGTTAAATAATTAGTGAAATCAGATACTGTAGCTCACGGTAGGAGCAAATACCTGCAGACACTGCGGCCCACAGGACATGGAACATACATCCACAATTTTTGTGGTACTGATGAAGCTGCCGATAATAAAACTGGGAACCTATCACCAGGAATGTTTTCATAATGAAGAAAATGAGTAGCTTTTCAGGAGTGGAAAATATTTACCACATTTTCTGAGAGTTGGCAGATTTATTGAGGACTGCGGAAAGTGCAAACCAACTGGCCAGAACTGACACTGGTACTGTAGCAGAACCATTATAGGGATAATGATGATCCTCTCCATCTTTGGTTACAGGTGGCATCTGAAAGAGGGATCTCTCTGCACCATGCTTTTTTCTTCTTGTCGGCATGCAGCATAATCCACCTCATGAGAACCTTCATCCTCATGCCAAAGAGGCACATCCCCTACCCCCTCCCTGAGGGCTACACTTATGGGTATGAACCAGCTTCACAGGGGAAAGGGAGGCTTACATCCACAAGGGTAGACTAGAACAGTGGCCTAACAGCTGGCTGCCTGACTGACAGTGGTGCAGCCGGCTTTCGCAAAGGTATTAAATCCTGGTTTCTGTTGCAGGACAGCCCAAACTGTGGACAGACCAAATGCAACACCTGTTGTTTCCCAAGACAAACAAGAGACAACACAGAGCTTGTGCAGGGAGTGGAAGGGATAGAGAATGCAACATCTGAACAAGGAAACCCCCAGCAGACCCCACAGACAGGTATGGCTCTGTCATGCAGTAGACATACAGTGCAGTCTGTAAGTATTTGGACAATGGTACAATTTCGATGCACATTGGATTTTAAATCAAGCAATGGATAATGAGGTTAAAATTGGATTGTCATCTTTAATTTAAGGGTGTTCACATCCATATTGGGTGTGTTACATTTCCCTCTGTGAAGGGAAATGTATTAATCGGCAATTAAATTAGCCACATGTGGACAATCAAGTTCTAGAGACAGGATAATTAAAGCAAGTAGGATGCACCTGTCAACAATTTGGAGTGCCACAGTAAAGGTTCTGAATAATTATGTAAATGAGTTTTCAGTTTTTGATTTTTAATACATTTGCAAAAAAAACAAAATGTTTCACTTTGCTTTCACGGGTTACTGTTTGAGTATGGATTGATAGGAGCATGTTCCCTCCCACTCTATCCTGCTGTGTGCCACTATATATCTGTCTACCTGTCTCTGCTTCTCGATCTCTCTCTTCACCCTCTCCCTGTAGACAGTTTTAAGCAGTGTGTGCTCAGCTGGTTTTTTCTGTGGCACCTGGTGTGGGTGTCTGTCATGGCTCTGCAAATCAACCTGTTCATTAGCACCCTGAACCCCATGCTGACCCAGCTGGCTCACGGAGACACAGCCCAAGGAAATCCCCTCTCCTCAGTCTGCTGCTCAGATGTCCGCGGGATAAGTCATCTGGTAAAAGCACTGTGCAGGAATGGGCCCCGTGGTCTGGCATTACATTACATTACATTAATGGCATTTGGCAGACGTACAGTTGATTAGACTAAGCAGGAGACAATCCTCTCCTGGAGCAATCCATCCCCAGGGTTAAGGGGATCTTATTGTGGCTACACCGGGAATCACTGACCTTGCGGGTCCCAGTCATGTACTTTAACCACTACGCTACAGGGCGACATCAAATCAAATGGCAGGCAGCCCTGCAGGCTGATGCACAATTGGCCCTAGTATTGCCTAGGGATGCTCTTTCTGTCAATCATGTCTGCTCAACTTCCAAACTGCGCTGTGATCAGAAGAAGCGATTAGCATCACAAATGAGAGCACAATGGTTGTCTTTGCTTTCCTGAATTTTCCTGATAATGGAGGTTGCAGCACTGGGTGCTAACACATACAATTGGTAATTCCAATTTGGAGAGAAAAGGGAAAAGCATTTTTAAATTGCATTTAGATAAAGTCAAGGAGAAATATTGATCCAGCTTAATTGTGCTTTTCAGTGTGAGACAAAGAGCAGAAGAGAGGCAGGCTGAGGAGCTGTAGTAGTGTGTGAGGCCATGCTATGGTGTGCTGCTGTATGCTAATCCTCTGCTCTCCTCTCCCTCTGTCTCAGTGAGCCACTACACCAACGACTTCGCCTACACACAGTTATGTGGGATACTGTGCGCCATCTGGAACGGCCTGATCATTGACAGATACAACGGCACGCGACAGGCAGGTGGGTACCTGCATTATCTGCCCGCAGGTGTGTTGCAGCAGTACAGCGAACTACGGAAGCATCATGTGATTCCCATCTGCAATGCAGTCATCACCAGTAATTACTGCGGACCAGTCATTGACAATGTATAATTATATTTTGTGTACAAAATAAGGCTAAATCAAAACAATTAAATCTCTTGCAGCTGTATATGTTGGTAAAAATAGGCTAAAATTTATTTTGTCCAGTGATTTACCAATATCGTAATTCCTACTTTTGTTTATATAGGCTACATAAACTACATTGGTGCCACATAAGACTGAAGCAAAAACAAATGGAGTTGGTGTATAAAATGGAGTCGTTGTGGTGTTGCGTCCTACGTGATGTATACACACAAGCTTGTTTTGTGCTTTTATTATTCCATTCTTTTTTTATTCTTTTTAATTTAGAGAGGCAAAATCATTTTAGTAAGGTAAATTAATATCATTATTATTCATATCATATAGAAACATAAAATGGGTGATGTTTCACTCTTTGGAGAGAGCGCATCTTCAGAGACTGAACCAGTTTCTTTGGTGAGGCTCACAAGTTGTTTCTGACTATAGATATTATAAAAATAGTTCTGACTGCCCAGACACCTCCTTTTGAGTTTATGCAACACACTGGAGCCAGAACTCAGAAGATCCACAGACCGTTCCTCTCCAATTCCAGAGCATGTTCTGCTGCTTTCCGTCCTCAGCTTCTTGGACTAGTACAGGACAGTGAAAACATCGCTGTTGCCCTCCTGGGTAATTCCAGACAGCAATGTCTCTCTTATGATTTTATAACTTTGCCACTCTAATGCCAAACCATTTTTTTTTTAACTGGAACATGAATTGAACAGTTTTCCAACAACTGCAGTATCTTCCCTGGCCCTGACATTGCACTGCTTACTCCCGACACTGCATGGCTCTGCATCTCTATTTACTCAATTAAATTAAGGTAAGTGAACAGATTAATCAATAATATTACATGTTATACCAATTTAATCAATAATATGAACTTATATTTATTCAATAATAAGCATGTAGGACGCTGCACCACGTTTTACACCGCCTGCCTTTGTTTTATTCCAGTCCTGCATGGCACATACCTAGTTTATGTTGCCTGTGTAAACAAAAGTAGGTGAAATACATTTAGATGTTAGTTTGGCACATTGAAATTGGTTACTTATCAGAAGCTCTGACGGCAATGGTGACGGCGCTCCAAATAGTATATTTTTCAATGTTATCTTTTTACAGCAGGTTCTGTGGGTCTTAGCTATAGCTCTTCTATTTCTCCATGAGGACGATCAGTTTTTCCTCATCCATTTCTTAACAGAATAAACAACTCCTCAATACATGTTAATATACAGTATTGTGCAGAAGTCTTAGGCACCGTAGACTTTATTATATATATGTTTACTTTTTTGTGTATGTTAGTATAAAAAAACACATTTGAGATTACCAAATATTCATTTTCCAAAAGATTTTACAGAGATATTTTTGTATTTAATTAAAAAAGTTACATATTACTGGAAGCAATTCCCTACTGTAACATGCTTACAGTATCCAAGTTCTCCAACATGCTTGGAAAAATTGCCCTGCTGATTGTCTTATAGAACTGCAGGACAGCGTTGTCTATCTCCGGGAATTGATGCAGTTTTAACGCCATGGGTGGTCACAAAAAATATAGATTTGATTCAGTTTTTAACTGTTCTGCTGAATTACTAAAACGTAATATAAAATGTATCGTCGGTTTATTTATTGTGTTATTTTTGAAAGAATCTTATCTGTACAGAATGTTATACAGGTGCCGAAGACTTTTGCACAGTACTGTACTATCAGATAACTTGCCACAGTTCTTCTGCAGGCTCTTTCACTCCCTTTTAGCTCTCCGGGTAATCCCAGCCTCGATCAAGTTTTTATCAGGATAGTGGTCGATTTCTTAATATGTTACATTAATTTATTTAAAGAAATACATACAAAAATGAATGTTTGGAAATCTCAAATTTGCTCTTTTCAACTGACACACTAATTGCTGTATATTACTGTATATTTTTATGTTTGTGTGGCATGAGGGTAACCAGGAATGGTGTGCTAGTATACTTATGCCACCCTGGGAATTTCACCCAGGGAAATAAACCTCAGAGATCAACCGACCTACGTGCTCTTAAGTCACATGCAGTGCAGGAAACCACCACCAGGTGCCTAGCCTCCTCAGGGGCACACAGTCATTGCTAAAGAAAAAGGGGGGAAATAATGAGCAGAGTACCAAGCACACAAGGGCAAAAATGTAAATGTACCAGTTGGTACCATGTGCCAAAGGGAAACTTAACCATGCACAGAAATAAAAACAATTAATCAATACTAATTAGTTTGCTGTAAGTAAACCATGCGCACAGACAACGCCCAAAAAGGGGCAATATTAAAGAAGCAAAACCAAACCATAAGAACTAGAAATAATAAAACACATACACTTATTTCCCATTGGAACCAAAACAAAAAAATAAAAGATTGAGACAAAACCATTCAAACTAGAGACAAAACAGCAGCCTTCCCACTCATCATTGACTGACAAGCAATAGATATTTGGCCTCGAGCTCCCTGCAAGATAAGGTGACAAGATCACAACCTGAAAGTGTACAGCCTAAGAACATTTCTGATGTGGCTATGTTTACATACCAGCAGTGAGATTGCGTAAATAAAACTATGTGCTGGCTAGTGATGCTAAGGGAGGATGTTGGGCCACGTGAGGTAAAAACAAAAAATTTCACCACAATCATTGCAAAGATAACATACGAACGGACTGGATTACTAAACTAAAATGAAGCCGACCTGAACTATTGGTGTCAAGCAACACGGACAAGAACCGCAGCTTCCCAGGACAAGCTCTCGAGCAGCAGAAGTCAGGTGGCAAACAGGGAGGCACTTGCAAGGCATACGTTCAGGTTGCATGGGACTTTTATAAACAAAATACTAAAATGTGCCAATCTCGTATGCTAATTCGGCTACCGAAGCCGAAGCAGTACAGAGGGAGAAAAAGGGGAGGGCCAGGGTGAGAGAGTTCAAGTGGACGGCAGAGAGAACAACAGGGAAAGAGGCAACCTCTACCCTGCTACAATCGCAAAGACAGTATGCTACAAAGTAGCTGTAGCACACTGTCATATAATGATTTTTTAAAATCAGATCATGTGTAGGCTACACAGCATTCTAAAGCAAAGTTCTTTCATCATTTCTCGACCATCTCTTTAAACTGCCTGGCATTGAATTCCTTGGTCCTTATTAGGTATTTTAGGGGCGTTAATTTATGCTAATCATAAGTGCTGTGCACAAGCTTTTTGTTTACGATTGATTGGTATTTATCCACATACATGCGTGGATACAAAAAAATGTTGTATCTACGCGCGTTTGATAAATCCTGCTGAAATTCGTTAGTTTTGGTTTCAATCACAAATATTTACACATGGATTTACGAAAATATTGATAAATGTGTCAAGTGTTGTGGGAGTTTTTATAAAGTTTGTATGTAACATTTCTTAACATTCTCACAACAATGATACATGAACCGTATTGTAGGTTACTTCAGCATTTTCGGAATGTAATTTCTCTTCCGTGCAACATTCTAAAAACGTTGTAAAGTAAAACATTCTTAAATCACATGTTTCCAGAACACTGCAGTGACATTATCTTGGGTACGTTATGTGAGCAATGTTCTGAAAACATGATGAAGAAAAAGAAACATTCTGACATCACATGTTTCTAGAAAGTTCCAGGAACTTTATTTAGTAACGTTGCAGTGGAGCCTTCTTAGAACCTATAGATAATGTTGCTGAATGTTCTCAGAACCTTCTCTGTTAGCTGGGATTCATAGCAAACTTTGTTTACAAGTTTTATGGAATTTATATTCAACTGAAATTAAGCATTATAATTAATCAGGATTACCTAAATGAAACCACCCATTTTAATGTTGAATAAAGATTTTTATATTATATATATTATATAAATAATTCTAATATTCAATTTTTCCACTCATTTTCAAATCTAAACAAAATATGCATGAATGGAATAATAAGAAGCACTAAACAAGCTTTACAACCAAGTTTTTTTCATTCATGCACCTGATACTAACAGTTCAGAGCACTTGTGAAATCCATTCCGATCCTACTAACAAACTGACACACGAAAACATTGATAAATCCCACATTGTTTGTTTAAATACATTTCTGAATGATTTACAGTCAAATTTGTTCGGCTCTCGTTACATGATGCCCAATGTGTGTTCCCAGCCTTGTGCTGATCTCTGTTGTGAGCGTAACTCATATCCTGAGTTCTCTGTATAAGTTTTTGATTATTATGATTATTATGAGCAGCAGTGCAACCAGGATGTGTCTCACAATTGAACCCCTCTCTCTCCTCATTCCCATTGATTCCCCTCTTGCCTCTTTTCCCCCCTCTCATACCATTCACACATTTTCTTCTAATCTCCCTCTCCTGTGGTCTTTACAGCTTTCCAGTCTGCCATTTTGGGAAGCTGTTTGGTCTGTTATTTGTTCTGTCGACCCTGGTGTTGCTCCTGCAATTCCCCTGCATCATCCTGGTGAATGAGGTGTTGGATGGAGACCCCTTATATGTGAGTACCTCACCACTGTGCTCCACACCCAGAATCCAGTCACAGCATGTATATTTATATCCCAAACCCCAAATCCCAAAATAGCAAAATACAGTACTGTGCAGAAGTCTTTGGCACCCTAGACTTTATTATACATATGTTTATTTTTTTGTGTGTGCTTGTATAAAAGAACACATTTGAGATTTCCAAATATTCATTTTCCAAAATATTTAATTTTACAGAGACATTTTTGTATTTAATTTTAAAAAGTGACATATTACTGGAAGCAATTGACTACTTTTCACATAAAAACGGCTGTCTGAGATCAGAAGCAAGGAGCCAACCAAAGTCTGCAGAAGAACTGTGGCAAGTTCTCCAACATGCTTGGAGCAACCTCCCTGCTGATTGTCTCATAGTACTGAGGACAGTGTTGGCTATCTCAGAGAAGAGATGCAGTTTTAACGCCGAAGGGTGGTCACAAAAAATATTGATTTGATTCAGTTTTTTACTGTTCTGCCAAATTACTAAAATGTAATATAAAATGTATAGTCGGTTTATTTAGGACCTTTCATTGAATTATTTTTGAAAGGATCTTATCTGTACAGAATGTGATACAGGTGACTAAGACTTTTGCACAGTACTGTATATTACATCCTAAGTTGCCATACAGGAGGGCACTATATTGCTGCCTTGGTAACATGATCTATTATCACATATGACAGTCTCCACTGACTCGGGCAAGGTAATTCAGACCTAATGGTGAGATAAACAAAGCCGACACAACCTCCAACTCGACTGACGATGCCACGAGGTGAACAAGCAATAGGTACACCATGGCGACTACCAAACCTTTTATTTTTATTTTTTGTCTTTTATTGTCTTTCGGCACTTGTGCTTAACTTAAGTCAAGCACTTAAGTTAATACTTCCAACATATAATAAATAACAAATCTGCGGACTCTGTGGACCTCCAGCACTGGAGTTTGACTGCTTTAAAGGTACAGTACTCCTAATGGTCAAGAGAGGAATTGCAGCAACAAACAACCTCAAACCACAACACTGTTCCCACAGTCTTTGAATATAACGCGTAATATATTTTTTTTTTACATTTTAGTAATTTGGCAGGTGCTTTTAATCCAAAGCGACTTACAAGTGCATAGGTTCTTCCACAAGCTAAAGCATCAAAAATATAAAGTGTTATTATACAGTTCCATGCTCTTGTGCACTGTTTTGGAAAGCTGACAGTGACAAACGCGACAGAGCCTGCCGTCTATTTGTAGTGTTCTATTAAGAAAATTTTCGCAAAACAGGTGACAGGGCTAATGAGATGATGAAGGGGCCCCAAACTGTTTTAAAGAATGAGGTTTGGTGCCGGAGTGTAATTTGTTCCATGGATATGTGTTCTTTGAGGAGGTTTAACCATTGTGTGATGTTTAATGCCAGTTTGCCAGTTTAGCAGGATAGTTTTCTTGGTGGCAGTTAAGGCGCTGAGTATTGGTTTTCAGTTTTGGATTGGTGGTTTTATTACCGAGAGATCTCCGAGCAGGCAGAGGGATAGAGATACTGGAATGCTGCAGCTCAAAATGAGATGAATTCTTTTGATAACTTCTTGCCAAAAGCGTTGAGTTGGTGGGCAGAGCCAGGTGGAGTGGAGGTAATTGTCTGGTGTGTTTAGTGTGCAGTGAGAGCATGCATCACAGTCTGTGTGTCCCACCCTATACATCTTGTGCTGAGTGATATGTGCTCTGTGGATTACTTTGCACTGTATAAGTTGCAAGTTAGTATTGTTAGTCATTGTGAAGGCGTTCCTGCAGATTTGGCGCCCAACAACAGGGCCTTCGATCTCGTAGGGTGTTGCCCATAAGGGGGCACATGACTCAAAATTGCAGTTATATTTGGACCCAATTGAGCAGGACCCAATCTGCTGTTTGGGAGATTATCACCTGACGTGCCGTATCCTGCTGAGCCAACAGTAATCTCTGTTCATACCATCCTCCCCTTTGAATATGCCCATCTAATATTCTACTAATTGCCCATGACACACCTGCTCCAGCACTCTGGCCAAGGTTGCATGGATCCGCTAAGTGCAGCGGCCAAGGAAAAGGCCTCTGCACTTCATGGAACAGTGATTCAACCGCTCCGAAATATACTTCTATATGTGGGTCTGGCATATCACTAACAGCCATTTTCCCACCTAGTTGTAAATTTATATTTATACTATCACTTTATTAGAATTTTCTGTCCTATACAGTCTTCTAATATTGTAACTTAATCTAAATTACCTCGATTCCTTTCGAGTTCGAGTATTACGGTTTCACTACTTAGGTGTCCAGCACCTTTCTCGTCAGTGCCAGTAATTGACTCGAGCCTCACGAGTAGGAATCTACTCGGGCAGTGCCTCGATAGGCCGTGAGCAGTTCTCAACTACTCGTGCCCCACGTTGGGCGCCAAAATTGTCGTGAGCCACGGACCCCTTGCCGAGCTCAGACCTCACGTTCCCACGAGCAGTACCTCACCATGAGGTGTCTCGGGGACAAACTCAAGTACTCCGAACGTTCTGGAGCCCTGGTAAGTTCTACTGAACTTCCAGCCCAGTCTCGAAGTGAAGGGTGTGATGCAAATCTGGTATTCGATGTCCTGTATTCAATGTATTCCTCTAAAGAATCTTTATCACATATGATTATAGTAAGATATACTTTATTATAATCAATCAAAAGAATATAATTATACAGATTACAGTGTAAATATCATCTTTCAGTTTGCTGATCACATGCAAGTTACATATACCCCTTTAGCTCTTTCTAATTTACCTTTCCACCATGATGTTTAAAAATCAAGGTACACCCATCACATACCCATCCTCTTTGGCCTTAGCCTTATCCTATAGCTCCCCCTTCTGGACGTTTAAAAGAAACTATTCCTAGAATATTATATTTATCTAACTATAAAAACTTCTCTACATTTTTCTACCTTATATAGTACCTTAATGTTAATAGTACATAATATTAAAAGGAAACGTATAATGTATTACTTCTATGTATTACTTTTCCTACTTCTACAAGTAATATAGATTATAATTACCACTCAAGCTTGATTATAGTTGTTCTGCGTGGCTCTTTCTTCAACAGCTCGTAGATATCTTGTGAAGCAAAATTCTAAGATGCTATCCTAAGGTCTAAAAGCTTATTCCTTATATATCCTTTTTGCGTATAAGAGTGTACCTTTTTGATAAGAAATGTCCCCAATATATCAAGCGGCAAGACATTTATCTCTTATGCAACTTTTTAATGACCATATTCATCACTTCTGTTTGTCCCACTGTCATTTTCTCATACCTCAAAAGAAATTTCCCCAATACTTTATCTCATGTGCCCCTCCGGTTGGGAATTGCCACCATCTCAATATACGAGTGGAAAAACACTAGATTTTTTGTGTATTTTTTTTTAAGGAACCTATCCATCACTGGTGTCTGTTTCAATTTCATAGTCTCTCCTTGACTTCCTCCACACCTTGACCTCATGCAAGCCAGAAGTTAGTGCCTGCCACCATCTCAATACACTCTTCAGGTGCCCCTTTTTGTGGCGCCTTAAGGGATCTACAAAGGACATCCAGCTAATAGCTGAGTGTAATTCATCATTTAACTCCTCCACTGTTAGTCCTTTGAATCTATCCGATAAATTATTTGTGCTATAATCAGGAAGGCCCTTGAAGCCTCTTAATCTTCTTTCGGTATTGACATCCCTTCCATTTTCCTTATCTCTCCTACATTTTTCCATCTCCTCATACTCTTTGATCTCCCAATTATCTTCATTGTCTTTCTCATCCTGTTGCTTTAACCAGGCCATCCTGTTGCTCTTCCCCTGTAGGAGCAAGCCCGCACGTGTCAACTAAGTATGTTATCACATCTACCGTCTCCTTGAATGCCAAACTCCAATCACCAATTTCCCGTTCAGCCTGTTCAGCATCTTCCATGGTCATGCTAGAACACATTCTACTCATGGCCTCAGTCAGGCCTTTAGCCTTGCTCTCTAAAACCCTGAATCTAAGTCCTCTGACTTCAGACTCCTCAGTGTCCATATACGGTTGTACATTTATCTTGTACCATATACTTCTCCTCTTACGGGAGCTTTTACTCCTACCCCATTGGCGTGTGCGAGGGGTTAACAATACATTCCTGCCTAACCCATCTTCTGTCAATCTCTCATCAGGCGGGCCTAGGGCCGGGTCCTCGACAAAGTGGTGGAGGTGTATGATACCACTTTGCTTCCGTGTGTTGAAGGGTTTCCAGGGTTTCATTGTAGATTTGAAGATTTTGTTGATTTTCCACCAGGCTGTCAGGGTTGTTGAAATTACTGTGTTATTAAAGCAATTATGGTGTTTTATTATGTTGTTCTATTGTAGTTGATTTGCCAAATAATAATTCTGAAAATTAATTCTAATCCTCCTTGAGTTTTGAGCTTCTGCAATGTGACCAATTTGATCACATTTAGTGAATTTAGTGAATTAAACCATTTTGTGGTGGGCTGGGTCGGAGTCATCGTGAAGAGGTCATTCATTTAGGGTATTATGATAATTTTTACAGTAGCTATTCTGCCAATTAATGAGAGGGGTACGTTTATCCAGCGGTCATCTTCTATTGTTTTTAATAATGGAGTGAAGTTTAGGTGAAACAACTGTGACAGTCTGGCGGAAATATTTATGCCCAGACACTTAATGTTACCAGTTTGAATGGGGAGTAGTGGGTTTTGAGCTGCAGCATTCCAGTCATCACCATATATGGGTAGAATTGTTGATTTTGTCCAATTTATAGCATAGGAAATGTTGGAGAATGAATTAATGATGGTTTCTTGTGGAGAGTTTGATGGTTCTTGTAGATACAGCAACACATGGCCCATGTATAGGCTAATCTTGTGGTGAGTGTTGAGGGTTTGGATTCCCTTGATGTTGATGTTTTGACGTATTGCAGTGACAAGGGGTTTAATGAACAGAGCAAAAAGGGAAGGAGAGAGTGGGCAGCCTTGCCTGGTACCGCTGTGCAGTGTGAAACTCTGTGATGTTAATCCGTTAGTAACAACTGTGGCCATTGGTGTACTATACAGAATTCTTAAGCAGTGAATGAACAATTCTCTGAAACCAAATTTGTGCAGCGTTCCATGAAAGAACTTCCATTTTACTCTATCAAAAGCTTTTTCTGCGTCTAATGGTACAATTAGTGTTTTCAATTTGTTTTGTTTTGATACGTGAATTAAATTAACTAATCCGCGCATGCTATTTGATGAGTGTCGGCCTTTGATGAATCCAGTTTGATCTGGATGGATGAGTTAACGGTTTCCATTCTGGTGGCTAGTGCTTTACTGATAATGTTTAGGTCTGTGTTACATTACATTACATTACATTATTGGCATTTGGCAGATACTCTTATCCAGAGCGACGTACAACAAAGTGCAGACCCATAACCCGGGATAAGTTCGCTGAAAGACCCTAGAGGGAAGTACAATTTCAACTGCTACCTGTACAACAAAGATAAGGACGAGGGCCAATTTATTATTATTATTTTTTTGAACAAAGAAACAAACAACAGAGCAAAAGTGACCAAAGTTAACTATCCAAACACTGCTTACCTAGCCAACTACAAATACCGATACACAAAGCAAGTCACAGAGACAACAATTAAGGTTCACAGGGAGGGAGGTAGGGAGGGATGGGGAGAGGTGCTGCTTGAAGAGGTGTGTCTTCAGCTTGCACTTGAAGGTGGGGAGAGATTCTTCAGTTCTGACCTCAACGGGGAGTTCATTCCACCACCGTGGAGCCAGATGTTGTGAGTGATAGGGTTTCAGTAGTACTGAGATGAGGGCTGTGTTCATGTGCGGAGGAATTGTTCAGTAATGTTTAATATTAAGGACCATTCTAAAAAGGTAAGATTGTATCCCAAAAATGTGCACAGGACTCAGCAGGAAAGCCATCAGGTAATGGAGCTTTATTGTTTGGCATCTTATTGAGTGCTGTATGGAGTTCCTTGGGTGTTAATGGTGTGTTGAGTTAGTCTGCTTATTCTTTATTAAGTTGGGGTAATTCTAAGTTATTAAGGAAGGTGTTAATATCTGTTGGGTCAGGATCTTTGTCAGGGGTGTATCATTTGCTGTAAAATTCATGAAATGTGTCTTTCTTTTTTTAGGTGTTTGCGTGGTCTTCCCTACTGAGTGATTCATGAATATATATATCATACAGTGGTGTGAAAAAGTGTTGGCCCCCTTCCTGATTTCTTTTTTTTATTTAATGTTTGTCACACTTAAATGTTTCAGATCATCAAACAAATTTAAATATTAGTCAAAAACAACACAAGTAAACACAAAATGCAGTTTTTAAATGAAGGTTTTTATTATTAAGGGAGAAAAAAATCCAAACCTACATGGCCCTGTGTGAAAAAGTGATTGCCCCCTAAACCTAATAACTGGTTGGGCCACCCTTAGCAGCAACAACTGCAATCAAGCATTTGTGATAACTTGCAATGAGTCTCTTTCAGCGCTGTGGAGGAATTTCGGCCCACTCATCTTTGCAGAATTGTTGTAATTCAGCCACATTGGAGGGTTTTCGAGCATGAACCGCCTTTTTAAGGTCATGCCACAGCATCACAATAGGATTCAGGTCAGGACTTTGACTAGACCACTCCTAAGTCTTCATTTTGTTTTTCTTCAGCCATTCAGTGGTGGACTTGCTGGTGTGTTTTGGATCATTGTCCTGCTGCAGAACCCAAGTTCGTTTCAGCTTGAGGTCACGAACAGATGGCCGGATATTCACCTTCAGGATTTTTTGGTAGACAGCAGAATTCATGGTTCCATTTATCACAGCAAGTCTTCCAGGTCCTGAAGCAGCAAAACAGCCCCAGACCATCACACTACCACCACCATATTTTACTGTTGGTATGATGTTCTTTTTCTGAAATGCGGTGTTACCTTTACGCCAGATGTAATGGGACACACACCTTCCAAAAAGTTAAACTTTTGTCTCGTCAATTT
The DNA here is from genome assembly GCF_963514075.1 of Conger conger. Taxonomy (NCBI): domain Eukaryota; kingdom Metazoa; phylum Chordata; class Actinopteri; order Anguilliformes; family Congridae; genus Conger; species Conger conger. Next base: position 7,626,439 of record NC_083773.1, read on the forward strand.
TGATTTGAGACGAGCCTTAATGTTCTTTTTGCTCAGCAGTGGTTTTCGTCTTGGAACTCTGCCATGCAGGCCATTTTTGCCCAGTCATGAACACTGACCTTAACTGAGGCAAGTGAGGCCTGCAGTTCTTTGGATGTTGTTGTGGGGTCTTTTGTGACCTCTTGGATGAGTCGTCGCTGCGCTCTTGGGGTCATTTGGGTCGGCTGGCCACTCCTGGGAAGGTTCACCACTGTTCCATGTTTTCGCCATTTGTGGATAATGGCTCTCACTGTGGTTCGCTGGAGTCCCAAAGCTTCAGAAATGGCTTTATAACCTTTTCCAGACTGACAGAAAGTAATTGAGATCTTTCTCATTTGTTCCTGAATTTCTTGAGATCTCGGCATGATGTCTAGCTTTTGAGGATCATTTGGTCTACTTCACTTTGTCAGGCAGGTCCTATTTAAGTGATTTCTTGATTGAGAACAGGTGTGGCAGTAATCAGGCTGGGTGTGGCAAGAGAAATTGAACTCAGGTTTGATAAACCACAGTTAAGTTATGTTTTAACAGGGGGGGCAATCACTTTTTCACACAGGGCCATGTAGGTTTGGATTTTTTTTCTCCCTTAATAATAAAAACCTTCATTTAAAAAATGCATTTTGTGTTTACTTGTGTTGCCTTTGACTAATATTAAAATTTGTTTGATGATCTGAAACATTTAAGTGTGACAAACATGCAAAAAAATAAGAAATCAGGAAGGGGGCAAACACTTTTTCACACCACTGTATATTGAATGTTTCATGGGGCGGTGAAAAGTGTGAATATTCTCTGACTGATGGATTTTTCAGTCGCCAACTGTCACCAAGATCACTTCTGTATTGTTTTAATGTTTCTGTGGAGTGCCAGTTTCTAGGCTTAATGGTGGTAGAACCGAACACCTAGTTAGGGAATGGGACAATAGTGACTAAAAAAACATATGCCAGTGAGAACTTAACTTCTAGCAAGTTCTTTCTTACAAAGCAGTTTTTTGCTGAATGTTCTTGTTTTAAAATTACTCAAATTCCAGATCATTGTCTCACAGCTGAACATTCTGTAGACTGTCATACACCTCCAGGTGACACAATGAGTCAGCGCCCAAACAGGGGTGCCAGCACATATTACAAACTGATTACACCCACCTACACCAACTGGAGGGCAATAGGTACACCCCGCCTACTACTGAAGTTAGAGATAACCGCCACAGAGCACGCAAAAAAGCAGACGGCGAGAGCAACCAGACTGGGGCGAGAAAGAAACCTAAACCCTGAATGCCAGGGAGCTCCCCAGAACCATCTGTATAAATGCACAGATGTAATGATCTGAAATGATGAACAGGCGTGTAAGTGGGGAACAGGTGACAAGACTCAGGTGAAACAAATAACAAGATGACATGACTACGGATAGAGAACAGGGTCTAAATACACAGGAACAGAGAAATACAGAACCTGACAATCTGCAGCCTTGGACTCCCAGTGGGAGGACACTTGTTATTCGTTGAAACGCTACCATGATTTTGTCATGCCAGTAAGGCTATTTGAATTGAATTGAATTCAATTGAATTGTATTGAATTTAATGTGAAGTGTGAAAATGCAGCTGCCATTGCTGCCGTTTTGTGTAAACAGCAGGGATTTGAAAGAGACCAAAAGGTTCTGAAATACATTAGACCAATATAATTAAAACAAAGTATTTTTAAATACAGTGGCTCGGATGGTGCAGTGGGTAGCATTGCCGCCTCACAGCAAGGAGGTCCTGGGTTCGAATCCCCTTCGGCCGGGGCCTCTCTGTGCGGAGTTTGCATGTTCTCCCCGTGTTTGCATGGGTTTCCTCCGGGTACTCCGGTTTCCTCCCACAGTCCAAAGACATGCAGGTTAGGCTGATTGGAGAGTCTAAATTGCCCATAGGTATGAGTGTGTGAGTGAATGGTGTGTGTGCCCTGCAGTGGACTGGCGACCTGTCCAGGGGGTATTACTGCCTTTCGCCCAATGTATGCTGGGATAGGCTCCAGCCCCCCTGCGACCCTGTTCAGGATAAGCGGGTTAAGATAATGGATGGATGGATGGATGGAAAATGAATGAATGAATGAATTTTAAATACATATTTGGCCCAGATCTGTTCTGACAAATAATATATGCACAGCTGTTCCAGTCTCTTCTCTTACTCCCTCCGCAGATAAACATAGCCCTGTGCATCCTGTGCCTGGCCACATTCATTCACCCGGCCTATGTCTATATCCGCTGGTGCAGATTGGCCAATCAGAGAAGACGCTCCGCCCAGCCACCTCCCAACGATGAGAACGCCTTCTCTGGAGACAATGAAGACCAACCCCAGGATGTCCCAGGCTCCCCTACAAAGGACACTTAGGCACCCCTAAAAGTGACACTCAGAAGGTCTGCTGTTTTCTCAGGGTGCTCCTCTTTCCCCAATCCACTGGTTCATGGCGATAAATGGTGGCCATGCTTGTTAAAGAAAGGATTTTTGGGGGGTTCAGGCTTGGCTATTCCTATCAGGTTTATGTGACAGTGTCTCTGAAAAAACCTTCCAAGTAAAATTGACACCATTTAGATGTCAGGTTTGCTTCTGTTCAATTAGATATTAACTCTAAAAGGCTTTTTGACCTGGGTGCCCAAATCTTTGCACACTACTGTATGTTATCTGCAAGTAAAGGAAAGCGCTTATTTATTTATATTGCCATGCACTGTGGGGTATTTTGACCGGCTTTCATTTAAAAATATTATAATGCTCTTAATTACACTTTAATTTTGCACTTGAATGCATTCAGCTGAGTTTAATATTAAACACTGTTGCACCTTATTTCCTTTTAGGTTTCTCCTTTAATTTCATCGCAGAATAAAAGGCAAACGTAAACGTAAAGGCAAATTCGTACATTTCAAAGATAATACATATTATTTTGTTTGTGTTATGCCATGGGTATGGTGTATAGTGAAATCAGTATAATTATTTACCATATCTTTGGAGTCGATTTTCTCGAAACCTGATTTTGGATGATATTACAGGACCAATAATTTTTGTTATAAATCTCATTATTAGATCCTGAAATTTCATAATTTTTATTCATGAAAAATCTGTGTTGATAAATGCAAACATGTCTTATTTACAATCTGAAAGAAAGTATGCAAATGAGCTAATTTACATATTTTGTTGGAATGTATCTTTTCAAGTCCATACCTCATGATAATTAAAGTATGGAAGATATAATGCAAAGATGCATTTTCGGTGCAACATAGGCTAATCAGTGTGTACCAACTGCATTGCAATTGTGACAAGATCAAGCCAAAATGTGACCAGCAGACATGGTATCAGAGATATCATGTTATGTTGAACCGTTGGTACATTCTTCAATTATCGTTCTAGATCTGTAACTGTTCCTAGTCACACGTGCAGAGAATGCTAATATTGCAAACACTCTTCATTCATTTCAGTGGTAGTGTACATTCTTTGAAAGAAGTAGTGTCTTCTTTTCTGATAATATTGCTGGGAAACATGCCTGTGTATGTCATTGTCCAAAGTCAAGGGTCTATTTTGTGTGACAATGCAGAATAATGAAGCTAACTGTAGATAGTTTTGTCAGTGTCAGTAGTTAAGAAAATAGCATAGATTAGTGAACAACACCAAAGACAATTAAAATGCCATAAAACACAAAAGAGGATCTCTAGAGATACAGACCAACAGAAAGGTCACCAAGTTATCAAAGTTGGATTGATTTTTGGAATTTTTGGAAGTTGGACGTTTTTTGAAAAGAGCGAAATTCAAGGTGGTAACAGGTGGACCTGCTATAGCTAGATGGCTAGCAAACTCCTATAGTCCAGTGGTCCAGTCGGGAAATCTGTCTGATGTGGTGACCAGCTCTCCAGTAACAGACTTAGGAACCCCAAGACGAGAGATGACCACAGCCGGTCCAATCAGCTACAATGTACACAGGGAGAGCTTCTCCAAGAGAACTCTGAAACTAGAGAACTAAAGCCACTTCATGATACTTCTGTCTTTATTGACAATCAGTGGTCACCCCCATTAGAATGCACCCAGCTGTTACCATCCTCCACACTGGCAAGCATCTCTAAGCCTAGCATCCCGCTGATTACTCCCAGAGTGCCCAGCCCTGCCCAGGTGCCAGTGGCTTCATGCCAAAGACCTTGAGGTCCCAGCACCTGCTGTACATTCCATTCCTGATTATAAGCGAAAGACAGAGAGATCCTGACCTCAACGACCAGTGACTGAAGATGTAGTAAAAGGGACCTGGGGCAGCCTGTAGCGTAGTGGTTAAGGTGGCCATGCTTGTAATGTAATGGACCGAAAAGGACCTGAGCGCTCTGACCACATGGACAAAGACTCTAAGGTAAAACTAAGGCTACAAAAGAGAGAGTATATAGTGCAGGGAGTATAGCGACTGCCATAGTAATCCTGAGGCAAGCAGCCAGCATCCCGAACATTATTCTTCTGCTTGTTTTCCAAGTGGCTATCTTTGCAAAACCTACTGGCTAGTGAACATTCTTTATGACAGTCCCAAGTGTCTTCGGTAAAAGGGAGAGAATGGCCCATTGGTCATTACATTACATTACATTAATGACATTTGGCAGACTCTCTTATCCAGAGCGACGTACAACACGTACAACATACAGTGCATACCCATAACCAGGGATAAGTGTGCTGAAAGACCCTATTCAACTGCTACCTGTACAACAAAGATAAGGACCAGGGCCTATTTGAAATTTCTTTTTTTTTTCTTCTTTTTTTTTAACAAACAAATAAACAAACAAAGCAAAAGTGACCAAACCTAACTATCCAAACACTGCTTACCTAGCCAACTAAAAATACCGATACACAAAGTAAATCACAAAGACAACAATTAAGGTTCACAGGGAGGTAGGGAGGGACGGGGAGAGGTGCTGCTTGAAGAGGTGCGTCTTCAGTTTGCGCTTGAAGGTAGGGAGAGATTCTACAGTTCTGACCTCAACAGGGAGTTCGTTCCACCACCGTGGAGCCAGAACAGATAGTAGTTGTGAGCGTGAAGTGGAGGTTCGGAGAGGGGGAGGTGCCAAGCGGCATGTGGAGGCTGAACGAAGGGGTGTAGGGTCTGAAGATTTTTTGTCGGTAAGCTGGGGAAGACCGCTTAACTGCTTGGAAGGCTAGCACCAATGTTTTGAATTTGATGCGAGCCATGACAGGCAGCCAGTGGAGGGAAGTAAGCAGGGGGGTGACGTGTGTCCTTCCCTGTCCAGTGCCAGGATAATAACAAGAACATTATCGTAATGCCAGCATGATCCAGCCCATCCAGTACATGCTTTGGAATGTGGTCCATACATTTCTGATAAGATAAAAACCTGTTTGATGTGAAAGTTCAAATTAAAATATTCAGTATAGGGAGGAGGAAAGGGAGGAGGAGGGATGAGTAGAGGGCTTATAAGATGGAGAGAATGAAAGGAAGGAACGGAAGCAATAAAAGAAGACCTAGGCACAGGTGCAGAGAGCACACAGGTATGTCTAGTAGTTATTATTGTGAATTGCCACCAGGTTGTGGACAGATCATTTAGTGAATAAGTTCATCATGAATTAGTTTGCGGTCATAACGTTATATATACACTCACCGAGCAGCATCAGTTAATAGTGACATCAATTGTCAGTTGGGGAAAAAATGTGATCTAAGTTACTTAGACCGTGGATCGATTTTCACTCACACTGGTCTCTAGAATTTGCAAAGAAGAAAAAAAATGCAGTGAGCAGCAGTTCTGCAGACAGAAACGCCTTGCTAATGAGAGATTAGAGGAGAAGGGCCAGACTGGACAAAGCTGACAGGAAGGTGACAGTAATGCAAATAACCACACCATTACAAAAGTGGTATGCAGGAGAGCATCTCTGAACACACAACGCATCATAACTCTAAGTGGATAGGCGACAGCAGTAGAATTCTGAAAAATAAGTTTAATAAATACCTAATAAAGTGCTTGGTGAGTGTTTAATCTTGTATTTTAAGTTGTGATAGTGAATTTGTCTAGAGTTAAAAAATGTACACTTTATCAACACAAATTCTAATTTTGTATGGTGAATTCTTTTCATTGTCATTACAAGGCAATACCCATTACTGAGAACTGTATTCACATGACGCTACGTGGAGTGAGTCTGCGCTGCTGGCTCACCCTGGCCACAGGACTGGTGGAGTGCCTGTGTTTTACTGGGGTTGTTTATGGGTGGCCCTCCCTGGTGTTTATCCTGAAAGCCAGTGGGTATTTCAGAGACCAGTGTGTGAATGCCACAGGACCCAATGGCACACAGTACATGGGTGAGTGTGACTGTTTACTTAAATATTTGATGAAAAGTACAAAAACTTCATTCACTGTTTCATTTATTTTTTTGCCACTAGAAGACAGGCTAATGACTATCAATTGTGATGTTCGTATTTTTAAGGAAACATTTAAGGAAACATTTCTTGCACAAATAATACAATTGCCATTTAAAAAATATGTGAAAGCGGGGCCACGGTGGCGCAACAGGCTAAGATGCAGCAGAATTGCGGTTGCAGTTCGCTGCAGTTGGACAGCGAATGGCCAGACTGGTCAAGGCTGACAAGAAGGTGGCAGTAACACAAATAACCACACATTACAACAGTGGTTTGGAGAAGAGCATCTCTGAACACACAACGCATCATAACTCTAAGTGGACAGGCTATAACCTAATAAAGTGCTCGGTGAGAGTACATGATAAAAGACAATGCAGATGATGACATGCAGTGAACAGAAATTGAAATGGAAGTTTTTAAAAACGCTTGTGGTGTGAATACCTCTCTTCCCTCTACTTTCCCCAGACTGTAGCAAACAGGATGAGCTCTTCTCCCTGGTTTTCACTATTGCCGCCTTCTTACAGAACTTCCTCAGTCTTCTCAATGGATTCTTCTTTGACCGCTTCGGTACCATGGCATCCAGACTGCTGGCAATGTGAGTTTCAGACGTTGTTGATGTGTAAAGAACAGTACATGTAAGACAGGTAGCTCAAGATTTAATATGCGATTGAGCTAAAGGAGCTGGACCTGAGGTGGCATTCTGGACAAAAGAGATGGACATACTGCACATGAACAAATCAAAATCTTCTGTGCGTGAATTAAATGGTTGTCATTGTGAACAAAGGTGATGAGAGGTCTGTGTGCAAGCAGATGAAAATAGGTCCTAGAACTTGACAAATTACAATATGTTCAAGCAAATGGAAATGCAGGCAGGTCTGTCCCTGCTGCCCACAGAACTAGCTGGATGCACTTATGCTTTCTTACACTGCAAGTTACTGCAAAATGAATGCAATGTATTGTCTTCTAATTGGCCTGCAGCCTAAGAATATGAACATAAGAAGACACAGTAACAATGTCAGGGCATTAAGCCCACTGAGGCTTGTTGTTCCCTGCTGAAAGAAAAAGTAGCTAGATACAGTTGTGTTCAAATAAATAGCAGTGCGATAAAAAAAGTGAATAAAGTGCAAAACATTTTTAATAGCTTTCATTTCAAATGTAGTGGAAACATTACACATTCAATTCCAAATCAAAGCATTAGCAAATTTGAACAAGTCTGTGTTATTCATTTACAGGAAGCAAAGAAAAGGAATATTAATCTGTTCAAAAAAATGTAGAAATTTCTCTTCAAACTCTTCAAACTGTATAAACTGAAGAAGTTTTTCAAGATTTAACTTCACTTACTGAACTAATATTTAGTTGCATAACCATTGTTTTTGATAACTGCTGCGCATCTTTGTTGCATCGAGTCAACCAACTTCTGGCACCTAGAAACAGGTATTTCAGCCCAGGATGAAGAAACTGCATTTTTAATGTCACCCCACAAGTTTTCAATGGGGTTGAGGTTGACGGATTGAGCTGGCCACTCCATTACCTCAATCCTTTTTGTCTGGAACCAAGATGTTGCTCGCTTACTTGTGTGTTTAGGGTCATTGTCTTGTTGAAATATACATTACATTAATGGCATTTGGCAGACGCTCTTATCCAGAGCGACGTACAACAAACTGCAAAGTGCATACCTATAACCAGGGATAAGTGCGCTAGAGGGAAGTACAATTTCAACTACCACCTGCGCAACAAAGATAAGGACCCGGCCTTATTTGATCATCTTTTCTTTTTTTTTTCTTTTTTTTTTCCATAATACACGCAAATGTAAGAACAAACCGCTTACCTAGCCAAACACTGCTTACCTAGCCAAACTAAACATCCTGATACACAAGTAAATATCACAGAAAGACAACAATTAAGGTTTACAGGGAGGAAGGGAGAGACAGGATGAGGTGTAGCTTGAAGAGGTGCGTCTTCAGTTTGTGCTTGAAGATGGAAAGAGATTCTACTGTTCTGACTTCAACAGGGAGTTCATTCCACCACCGTGGAGCCAGAACAGACAGTAGTCGTGAGTGGGAAGTGGAAGTTCAGAGAGAGGGAGGCGCCAAGCAGCCTGTGGAGGCCGAATGAAGAAGTCTGGCAGGGGTGTAGGGTCTGATGATTTTTTGGAGGTAAGCTGGGGCAGCTGCTTGGAAGGCTAGCACCAATGTTTTGAATTTGATGCGAGCCATGACAGGCAGACAGTGGAGGGAAGTAAGCAGGGGGGTGACATGTGAGTGTTTTGGAAGGTTGAAGACCAGACAAGCTGCTGCATTCTGGATACGTTGGAGGGGTCTGATGGTGGACCCTGGGAGGCCAGCCAAGAGGGAGTTGCATTAGTCCAAGTGGGACAAAACCATCGCTTGGACCAGGAGCTGGGTCGAGTAGGGGGTGAGAAAGGGGCGGATTCTCTGTATGTTGTATAGTCACCGCCAAAATGTTCTTGGAGAGGGAAAGTCTGCTGTCCATCACCACGCTGAGGTTCCTGGCACAGGGTGATGGTGTCAGTGTGGTAGGGAAATGGAGAGATCCAGATGGGGTGAGGTAATAGCAGGGATGAACCTGGGTTGAGCTTTAGATGGTGGTTGTCCATCCAGCTCTGGATGTCACCCCGGCAAGCAGAGATATAGGCTGAAACCTGTGTATCAGATGGTGGGAATGAGATGAAGAGTTTGGTATTGTCCACATAGCAGTGGTAGGATAGACTATATGCAGTGATAACAGGGCCAAGAGAACGAATGTAAAGAGAGAAAAGAAGTGGCAAGCAAGGGTAGCAAGGGTCCGAGGTGTCGATACCGTACCAGCCCAGGCAACCTGGAAGGAGTGACCAGAGAGGTAGGATTCAATCCAGTCCAGAGCTGTGCCACAGATCCCCATTGCTGACAGGGAGGACAGAAGAATGGAGTGATCCACAGTGTCGAAGGCAGCCGAGAGGTCTAGAAGAATGAGGACAGTAGAGAGGGAGCCTGCTCGTGCAGCATGGAGTGATTCACTGATGGAGAAAATAAAGAAGAAAGTTGAATAGAAGCGGATCGTTCTATTGTTTTAGATGGAAAAGGAAGAAGAGATACAGGGCGGTAGTTCTGGATAATGATTTTTTAGCAGCGGAGTGATGTGGGCCCTCATGGAGGATGATGGAAAACAGCCAGAAGATAAAGATGAGTTGACAAGGGAGGGGACAAATGGGAGAATGTCAGGTGTGATAGTCTGGAGGGGAGAAGAGGGGATAGGGTCAAGGGCACAGGTTGTAGGGCAGTGGGAGAGCAGGAGTTCAGAAACATTAGAGTCTGTAAGGGGAGAGAAAGTAGAAAAGGAAGGGATGGGCCTAGAAGGGAGGAAGGGCACAGAGAAGGGGGTGGTGGTTGCAAAGGATCTGCGGATGTCTGTGACCTTCTCATCTAAAAAAACTCAGCGAAGTCATCAGCAGCGAAGGATGACTGAGGTGGAGGAGGCGGCGTGCTGAGGAGAGAGGAAAAAATAGAACAGTTTCCGGGGGTTAGAAGTGGAGTTCTGAATTTGTGTTTGATAGTATTTTACCTTGGTGGCAGTAACGCCAGGAGAGAGTGGTAGGTTGTGAGGTCTGATGGGTCTCTGGATTTTCCCCACTTCCTCTCCGCTGTGCGGAGGCTGGCCCTGGAGGTATGGAGGGTGTCAGATATCCAAGGAATGGGAGGGGATGTGTGAGGTGGCTTTGAGACAAGGGGACAGAGAGAGTCAAAGGCGGAGGAGAGAGATGAAAGGAGGGTGGCAGATGCCGAGTCAGTGGGGAGTTTGGAGAAGGATTCAAGAGGGGGGAGTGAGGCGGTGACAGTGGTGGCAAATGAAGAGGGTGAGAGGGAGTGGAGGTTACGGCGGGCTGAGGAAGTGTGGGTGGGGGAGAGGAAGAGGGAGGGAGAATGAGATGAAGTGGTGATCAGATGTATGCAGAGGGGTAACCATGAAATTGGAGCATGAGCAGTTCCTCACGAAGACACGGACAGGAGAGTGATGACACCTTGGATTGTTCGGTGGGGAAGGTGGAAGGTTGGAGCTCGAACATGAGCGAGCACTGGGACAGGAAGGAGGCACAGTCTTTGAGTTTGCTGTCATAGTGCTCCAGCGGTGGCAGACAGGGCTCTGGCTGGGACCAGACTGGTTCAGAAGCAGGAACATGTTGAGGCGTGGAGATGAGGGTGCTGGCCAGAGAATTTGCCAACATGTAAACCTGGTGGAGTAAGTTGGCCCCACTCTCTTTCAAGGAGCAGAGTTCGGTGTCGTGCACTCCGAGGAGCTGTCCCAGCAGTCTGCAAAAATACCTTTTAGGCAGAATGAACTCAAATGATAATAAGAGATAAGAAATTGATCACCTTCTAAATGTGATGTCTTATCTTACTACCAAAAAGGACACACTAATATGCTTCATATGGACAAAAAAAGCATTGTAGTCATATTCAGATGGGTTTGGATAGGTTTTCTGACCTCAATATGCACTCAGTGCAGACTTTATTAGGTATTTATCAGACTTTTTTTTTTAACTTATTGGTCTTCTATTGCTAACGTCTTGGTGCCAAATACCATAGGACAACTTCTGAGGTCTTGTGGAGTCCATGCCTCGACGGGTTAGAGCTGTTTTGGGGGTACAAGGGGGACCTACACAATATTAGGCAGGTTGGTGTATATCCAACCCATTTCTTTGGAAAAATATTTATTTATTTACAATTTACCTGATGTAATGGGTAGAAACGGTTTTCTATGAGCCAGAATACTGTATCTGTAAAAATAAGTTATTATCTCTTGATTTAATATAATGCATATCTTATCCATTTTGGATAGATTTGGAGACGCTAAGAGGCTAAGGGATGCCAAGATACACTGTTTACAAATGACCTTGTAGAACCTCGGTAGTTTTACATATGTTTCTCAAATTTTGTACTCATGTGGCCAGGCCATGGGTGAACCAGGAAATGTAAAGTATGACCTGTGTTAGACTTTCAGAGGTGCTCTGTAAACTAAGAATTACAATGTTTGTTTTTAATGTTTTGTAAATTTACAGCCCATCATTTATATAAAGAAAATGAAAATAAATCATGAAATAATTAATTTACAAATAATGTAGGAAACCCTCTACAAGAAGATCATTATGGTTTAAATGAGTTCTGTAGGGAAATGACCTAGCAATGTATTTATGCAACAACAACAAGTCGTTCAAGACGGCATTTGCTTTGGTATAGTTCCGGCAAAAACATAGATTTCTCGAAATTGGCTGAACCGATTATGAAATGAACTTTGTCAGAAAAGAGTCGTAGCTTCATAACCAGGTGGGATATTTGGTTCCATAAATGTGTCTGCATTTAATAATTAGCAAAACAAACTTTTATTTCTATCAATAAAACTGTGCGTTTATCCATGCAACTTCTGAATTGTATTTTTTGTATTTTTTTGTTTGTATATTGGAACATGATTTTTTGACGTAGTGAAATGGTATCAAGGATTGTTGGAATATGCCTTTTATGCCTTTTCTTGTTTCAGTCTGTGACTTGTTAAGCCGTTAACATGGCATGAGGGTGCCTGGTGTTTTATTGCCCTGCTTTGCAAATAAGAATCTGAAGTGTTATCACTAGCAGAGGTCTGAGTCGGAGGTGGCGTTATTTTCTTCAAGGACCTCTCTGTATTTGGCTGCATTCATCCTTCACTCAATTCTGACCAGTTTCCCTGTCCCTGCCGCTGAGAAGCACGCCCATAGCATGATGCTGCTACCACCATGCTTCACCGTAGGAATGGTATTAGCCTGGTGATGAGCAGTGCCCAGATATAGTGCTTGGAGTT